>NC_090731.1:54232603-54235103 GCF_036898095.1 Palaemon carinicauda
ATATATATATATATATATATATGTGTGTGTGTGTGTGTGTGTGTGTATAAAACTGTGTATAAAATCTATAACAGCTGATATGTAATTACATCTAAAAAAACATACATAAAATGATAAACAAATTATGTTAATCGCCGTTTTTTTTTTTCCAAATGGACACTATAAAATGTTTTCTTAGCTCTATATCTACAGTTTTCTAGAATTATTCGGGATAGCAGAGACTAGCGTCAATTTCTTCCATTTTGGTAAACTCATCTCCTATTGAGCCTAACCAGGACTGCATATTCTAAGCGGCCCTAAGGTTCAAAGAGGAAAATAAAGAATACTTTATGATTTTAGAACATGCTGAATAGCATTGTATACAGTATATGAAAAGTCATTGGCTGGCTTTCTAAACATAGTAAATTTTATGGATGGAACTAATGAATTAATAATAGCAACAAATTATTATTATTATTATTATTATTATTATTATTATTATTATTATTATTATTATTATTATTATTAGCTAAGCTACAACCCTGGTTGGAGCAGCAGGAGGCTATAAACGCAAGGGCTCAAACAGGGAAAATGACCGAGTGTGAAAAGGAAATAAGGAAATAAATAAATTGCAAAAGAAGTAATACGCAATTAAAATCAAATATTTTAGACCAGTAAAATTAAAATAAAAGTTTCTCATATAAACCATAAAAATTAAAATAAAACAAGAGGAAAGGAAATAAGATAGAATATTGTGCCTGAGTCTACCCTCAAACAAAAACAAAATTTTCTTTTAGAATAATACCCAGATCATTATCAGCAAAACTCTTTAGAACTCCATTATAGGCTATGTTGGATAAAAGTCAGTGCAAGTTATTACCCATACCCTTGACAAACAGTTGCTCATAGAAATCTCCATTAAAGCTAAACTTACAATTTTATATATATAAACAATTTACAATGATATATAATATTTAAACAACTTACAAATTTGATATATAAACAATTGAGTTCAATAATAGTATTGGTTGGTAATTTTAACTCATGTAGTTCTTTAAGACTAGATTTATACCTTCAGTTTGGTCCTCTCAAATTGTTCTGTTGTTGATGATTTTCTGGGTATTCTAAAAGGGAATTTTGGAATTGTGCTTTGCTATCGTAATCCATAACTTTTACGAGAGAATAGGAAGAAAACAACGGTGTCTTATTTTCAGAGGTTTTGATTGTTAAACAAGGCAATGAATTCAAAGTTTTTATATTTATCATAAAGCCAAACAATACATTATAATATACACATTTATATACTGAAGATATAAAGTATATATTCTACATTTTCCTATATTGAAAAAATACCATTAATCTCTTTTATTCCGAACATGTTTTTCAAAGAAATCTGTATAAATAGAGCTAAGAAAACATTTTAAGAAAAGTAAACCAATGAGTAAAATATTTTTTTTACCGTTTTATAAATATATTTTAGATGATGTAAACCTTTTGGGAAAAAACTAGATTCAACCGTAGTTGCACGTTAAAAAACGTAAAGTGGGGTACAGCTCTAGAGTAGTCTGATATGATAAATAGTATCCCTTGTTCAGAATGTAACATGTTTTATGTCGGCCAAACATCTAAGAGCATTTCTGTTAGAACAAAGCATCATAACTGTCTCCAGTATTTATTTTAATAATGATATGGGTGTCCATTGGTTAAGCTGAAGTCAAATAATCCTTCTTGATTTGATTGACCGTACTTAAGGTCAAAATCTAAATCTAAACTATGGTCTGTTTTCCAGTGATCCTGTATTATCCTCTTTTCTGATATCTGACTTATCTGTAAAGTAGACCATGATTTAGATTTAGATTTTAACCTTAAGTACAGTCAATTAAGAAGGAGTTTACTATATTTCTTTAGGTAAAGTCATTAGAGTCATTAATGTATTAACTCTAATCAAGTCTTTTCCTATCAGGGTTATAATACATACACCTAGAAACACACAAATATATATATATATATATATATATATATATATATATATATATATATATATATATATATATATATATACATATATATATAAATATATATATGTATATATATATATATATATATATATATATATATATATATATATATATATATATATATATATATAAATATATATATATATGTGTGTGTGTGTGTGTGCGTGCGTGTGTGTGCGCGTGTGTTTGTGCGCACGCATAAAACTCATAGGAACATAAGATGCTAATACGCAATAAACCCCAAGAAGTAGGAAAAATAGTGATTGAATTCTGACTATTTTCGCCTCTTTGAAATCACTAAAAGTCCTCTTGATCATGTTGTAGAGATGAAAATAGTCATAATTCAATAACAATCTTCAGTTTTCCTTGGATGTATATATATATATATATATATATATATATATATATATATATATATATATATATATATATATATATATATATATATATATATATATATATATATATGTATATATATATATATATGTGTATATATATATATA
>NC_090731.1:54240103-54328841 GCF_036898095.1 Palaemon carinicauda
AGGTAACGATATCCTTGCCATGTGGGTAAGGGGCCTACAACCTCGACGTGAATGTGGGCGAAACGACGCAGAGGTTAAGGAAAGGTGCCCACTCCTGAATCCATGTGTCAATGTACTTTGGAAGTTTAGCAAGAAGTACAGGCACGGACTCAATACTTAGCATCCTTAGTAATGCCGTGCCAAATGAACTTCATCTTCAGCAGCTGTGCAATAGAACGGCGCAAGGGATGTGAAACGCCGTGAATGAAATCAAACACCTGTCGGCGCATGGGAGCAGGAATACTCGGCGCAGTCTACCAGTACTGACGTCACAGAGGAGGGTGGTGTCGGAGTCGTCGAGGGGGACGTCTTTGCAATGGAGGGATGTGCGGGATGTCCTATATGCTTGATACTCTAGATCCTTTCGATGGGCCTCAGCCAAGGCATTGTAATCCAATCCCAGTTGAACATGTTTCTTGACAGGGCATCGGCAACAGGATTCATTTTCCCAGGGACGTGTTGAAGGGTGCAATCGCATTCAGCCACAGCGGAGAGTTGTCGACGTTAACGGGTGGACCAGGCATCAGACTGTCGAGTGAAGGCATGCACCAGAGGCATGTGGTCTGTGCAGATGACAAAAGGTGTACCTTCTAAGAAATGGCGAAAGTGATGGACAGCCTAGTGCACTTCCAGCAATTCACGATCGAAAGTAGAATAACCCGATTCTGCCTTGGACAGTTTTCTGCTGAAGAAGGCCAATGGGCGGGGCGAGCCATTGACCACCTGTTGAAATACTGCACCAATAGCGATGTCGCTGGTCGAGAGGCATGTGGGATGGGAAAAGTGAGAGCAGCAGTGGTTGATAGGGCATTCTTTTCATTGCAGAAGGAAGCTTCTTGAAGGGGACCCCACTTCAGGTCTTTTGGCTTACCCTTGAGGGAGGCATAGAAGGGAGCAAGAGTGGGGGCAATGGCTGGCAGAGAACGGTGATGATAGTTGATCATGCCCTAGAATTTTTGCAGTGCTTTGACGGTCGAAGGCATGGGGAAGATCTGAACGGCTGCTACCTTCTCAGGGAGGGGATGGACTCCTTCAGGAGTGATGCGGTGCCCTAAGAGCGACACTTTGTTGGGGCCAAAGGTACACTTGGCGTACCGGACTACAAGGCCGTTTTACTGCAGGTGGTCGAGTACGATGTGCAGGTGACAGAGGTGTTCCTCTTTTGAGGAAGAGAGCACAAGTAGCCCCAGCATTACAAAAACCAAAACAGGAGTAATTGAAGGTATATGTACCGAAGGGAGGAGGTCACGTCGGCGATGTTTGGGAAGGGGTAGTGATCCGGTTCTGTTTGCATGTTCAGGCGCCTGTAATCCCCATACGGACAGAGGGTGCCATTTTTCCTCAGGATGATGTGCAAGGGTGACGACCATGGGCTAGAGGCCTTTTGGCAAAGGCCCATTTCTTCCATTTTGGAGAACGTCTGTCTAGTGGCTGCCAATCGATCCGGTGCCAGACGTCTGAATTTGGCGAAGACCGGTGGTCCCGTCGTCTTGATATAGGGATAAATACCATGTTTGGCAAGAGCCATAGGCGTTTGGCGAAGTTCTGGACGGAAAACTTCCAGGTACGACATGAGGAGGTGGGCATAGGCATCCTTGGGTGCGCTGATGTGGAGAGCGAGTTTGGAGGGGCCAGGTTGAAGATGTGTCGACAAGTACGAGACTGCGTTGGCCAATCATCGGTGGGCAACATTGACCAGAAGGTGAAAATGAGAAAGGAAATCTGCACCAAGGATTGGCAATGTGACGTCAACAACGAAAAACTTCCAATTAAATTTGCCATTTCCAAACGATAATGTGAGGTTCTCGTAACCGTAGGTGGGTATCGCAGATTGTTGGCAGCTACCAGGCGGACGTCGGCAGACTTAAACAGACTACGTCATGTCCGGAAGAGTTCCCTTGGCAAAAGAGAATGACAAGCACCCGTGTCTACCAAAAATTGTACGCACATTCCTGCATCATGTAAAAAGAAAAGATTAGAAACACGGGAGGCCACCGCCATGAGCAATGGCCTACTTACATGTTTTTTGGCCACTGACATTCCTTGGCACATTTCTTCATGGCAGCCCCGAATCTGGAGTGGTAGTAGCAAAACTGCGGCCGATAAGCGGCAGTAAGTGGCTGTAGAAGTCGTTGGTTTGGGGCACGAGCGAGTGGTGGGTGATGGGTGGCTTTGTCGGCGCTCCGGCACGTCACGGGTTAGACGTGTGTGTCCTACAGCATTCACGTCACCTTCGGTTGACGTTGAATAGATGTCCTCTTCGTCAGGAGTAGAGGCATTGATGGAGGTCTTGAAGGTCGTGAAGTGGCTGTCCATAAGCGCGTCGGCTTTGGTCATCAAGTCCTTTATGGGTAAACCAATGACATAGGGTATGGGAGTGCGTACAGGTTCAGGTAAACGACATACCCAAAGGGCATGAAGTAGGTTCACCTCACGAGGAGAGCCATCTGTGGCAGGTTACAGGCGAGCGATACTGGTGATTTCCTTGAGGGTGAGCGAAGCCCTTTGGTCCCCCAATGGTTGTTGAGAGAGCTGAAAAAGCTTTGCTATACGGGCGACTGGCGACAACGAGTACTGCTGCAGAAGGTATGTTTTGAGGGCGTCATACGGTATTGGGGTGTCTCCTTGTTCACAAAGTCAGTCGGAGATTTCCGAAAGGTATCCTCGGGTATCACCTTGAGAATATAATCTGCTTTGGGGGTTGAGCGAGTCATGCCCTTGATGCAGAACTGGACTTCTGTGCACTGAACCAAGCGAACGCCTCTCTGCTGGCGAACGACGAAAGTTTGAATGGGGAGGTACCAACTTCCATGGAGCCCGCCATAGTAACAGTGAGGGGGGGAAGGCGGGAGAAGCGAGTCAAACTCCGTGGTCACCAATGTGACGGCCAAGAGTAGATTGTGAGTCAAAGGCGAGATGAACTTTATAGCGACATATCGACACATCAAGTATATATACACACTAGGTCCTGTTATGAAGGTCACAAAATTCAAACTTGCTATTTCATGTCAAACCAGCAACCGGTTCTGTTAATAGTTAATAATGAAGTAGGCAGACAGGTTAATACAAGTTGCTGTCAATACGAGGGGAGAGCAAAGATACAAAGAATGATATATACAATAAAGAGAAATGTTGTTACTATGTACGCTCGTGTGACACAAGGGTGATACAGCCCTAACTTGATTGATATTGGGAATGAGTTTATGGCAAAGGATTAACATCGTTTGCAAGATTTTGGTAAATTCATCAAGTAGGCCTATGCTTACCTATATTTTATGGACCCCCAGACCCCTCGTCATCTATGACTTCTCAAACCAAGGAGGATCAAACTTTAGCCATCCACCACCCTCCCCCTTAAAAGACGCTCCTAGGCCATATTCTGTTATTCTTTTAGTCCATATATCATCTGCCATTATCATTATATGTCCTGCACACTTCCATTTCTTTCTCTTATATGTTAGAATATTGTCTACTTGTGTTTGTTCTCGCGTCTATGTTGCTATTTTCTGTCTCTTAGATGTATTCCCATCATTATTCTTTCAATAGCTACTCGAGTTTTAAATAGCTCATACTCTAAGACTTTCGTAGGTTCCACGTTTCTGATGCATAAGTTAATGCTGGTAGGACCATCCGATTAAATACTTTTCTTTATAGAGAAAGATGAATTTTATTTTTCATAATCTCTTTCTGCTTGCCAACAGCTCTCCATTCAATACTATTCCATCTTTTAATTTCAGTCTCAAGTCCATGGGAAACCATGGACTATTTGTAAATTATATATTTTATGGACACTTTTGAGTATTTACTCCATTTCTAATTTAGTAAATATTTGGAATATATATCAAATGCACGCTGGCATCACAAACTTCTGTTTGATTGAACTTAACTAAGTTGATGTCAGTTCCATGGCGTTTAATGAGGAAACCAGGCTAGTTTTCTTTTATAATCTTAACTTGTTTCCCATGTATTGGATGTCAAGATAGGACGAGAGATACACGATGCTGGAGACATGTAGTTTAATGCGTCCTCAGATACAGACTGATGCTGTTGCTCTCTGCAACCGGCACAGTGCCACTCACTTGGCGCCTGCCCGCCATGGGAAAACATATCTTACTGCAGGTACTCCATCATCCCCCCCCCGAGATTAATACATGGGTATACATGGAGAGGCAATGATAAAAAATAATGCATGGATATACATGGATTAAATTGGGTGCATGTGCAAGAATAAGAAGACAGGTACATAGCTGTCAGGAATGCAAAATACAATGTGCGGGTAATACATGTTCATAGAATAATATGAAAAGCAAAAGCAATAAAAGACAGAAAGAAAAAAAAAATGTATGCAGGTGCCGCTGTAATGTACGATGATCACATGTAGTCATCCATCCACGCAGGCCTTCTAGTGCACCGTGATGGGCGTGGCTTCCGTGCTGCATGTGGGCTGGGCGCGGGGTGACTGCCTGGTAGCTGCTCGGGCGTGGGCGTGGCTGGATGCGTAGCGGGTGTGGCCTGCCTAGGCTGGGGCCCCGATGATGTGAGACGCAGGTGCTTCCTGTTGCGGAGGGAGAGGCGCCCGCTGCCGTCTAGCTTGACTAGGTACTGTCGGTATGGGAGCGTTTCCGCTACGGTACCGGTGCGGTCCCACAGCTTAGTGGCCTGATTTTGCACTCGTACTTGGGATCCCGGGTTGATGGCTGGAAGCTTTCTGGACGGTCCGGTCCTGGTGAGGGCAGCACCACTGTCGGCCATCTGACGTTCTCTCTGCCGTAAGGTTGCCCCCCAGTGTTTGTCTACCGTGAGGTGCCAGCGAGCCGTAGGTACGCCATCTCGGAGCTGCCTGCCCGCTGCCATCTGGGCGGGTGACCTGTTTATTCCGCGGAGGGGGGTGTTGAGGTACTGCAGGATAGCCATAGAGGACTTGTCCGTGTCGAAGGTGCCGCTGCTGCCCGTGTTCGCCATTATTATCCGCTTCCCAATCTTGACTGCGGCCTCTGCCCTGCCATTGGACTGCGGGTACTGGGCGGATGACAGACGCACAGACACGCCCCATAACTTGAAGAATTCCCCCATTTCCTCACTTGCCAGATTGGTGCCACCGTCCGTGGAAATTTGCTCCGGGGCCCCCCATCTGGCGAAGTAGCGACGTAGCTGAGTCTTGATGTGGGAGGAGGAGGTTCCGTGGGGGAAGTGGGCGAGCTCCAGCCACCCTGTGAGCCTGTCTGCGTAGGCCATGTACGAGTGTCCGTCGTGCTGAAACATATCTGCAACCGTCATCTGGAAGGGGTACTCTGGGGGCGGCGTGATAATGAGTTCCTCCGCGGCCTGAGATGGTGCGTGTACATCGCATTCTTCACACGAGGATCGGTGATACTGCAGGTCCCCCTCGAGTCCAGGCCAGTATACCGTCTGGCGCGCTCGTCGTTGCATCGAGTCCAGGCCTTGGTGCCCCGCGTGTAGGTTGGCAGCCACCTGCTGACGGAGAGGCTCCGGGATAACTAGGCGAACGTTGCCCTGTTCGAACGTATATGTCACCAAGTCTTGGATAACGGCCAGCCTCTCCCTGACACTGTAAAAGGGCCGAAGGCACGCAATTTCCTGGGACTTCCTATCGGCCCAGTCCCCGGCCAGGACTCTGGCCGTGAGCAGCTGGTACACGGGGTCGATGGTAGCGGCGTGTCTAACTCTCGCCTCGTCCACGACACAGCTGTCGTGCTCCACTGCTGCCACGACGGCGGCCGCCATGGTGTCGGTGAGATCTTCGTCGAGGTCCATGTCGTAGGCGCTGGGATCGGCCTTTAAGGCGGGGTATCGGGACAGGAAGTCCGCCGCGCTGTTACGCTTCCCTGGCAGGTACTTGACCCTGAATCGGTACTGCAGAGTTCTCTCCTTCAGCCTGAAAAGGCGGGGGTTCGAGATTTCCGTGAGGGCACGATCCCCCAGTAACTTGGTTAACGGGCGGTGGTCCGTCACAACGGTGAGGTTGGGGCACCCCAGCAAGAACAGCCTCGCCTTCTGGAGACACCAGGCTACGGCAAGGGCCTCCCCTTCCACGGCAGCGTAGCCAGCTTCAGCGGCGGTGAGATGGCGGCTGCCGCATAGTGCCAGGCGCCACCCACCCGTGCAGCAAAAGGGCGTATTGGCGGAGCTGCATGAGCAGTACTGTTGAAGGATGACGAACCCTATGCCTTCTTTACTCCAGTCGGTGATCGCTGCTGTGGGGCGGCTCCTGTCGTAGTAGGCCAGTCCGTCCTTCGCTAGTTGGCATATCATATCTTGGGCGTGGTGAAATTTGGTGCGGAGTGCCTCGTCCCAGTACACTGCCTTCCCCGTTGGTTTTTTGAGGAGCTCCCTGAACGGATTCATGATAGCGGCTGTTGCGAGGAATGGCGCCAGCTGGTTGACAAATCCGTACCAAGCCCTTATGTCGGTGATAGAGGGCTGACGTGGCATCGGGAAGTTCTTGATGGCCGCCAAACGTTCCTCTGTTGGCTTGTAGGCCTCCCAGCCCAGGTTGAAGCCCACGAAGTCTACTTCCCTTCTGGCGAATTGGAATTTCTCCGGCTTAAGCGTGATACCCTTGGCTGCGCATGTTTCGAGGAAGTCGTAGGCATGCCAGAAGGCCCCTTCGATGTTGTCGTCGTAGAGTAAAGTGTCGTCCACGCACTTGTATTTCCTCTGGATATCCTGGATGGTGTCGTCAAACCGCTTGGTATACGCATCGCCAGCGGAGCAGTGCCCCATGGGTGTACGACGGTAACGAAACCTTCCCCAGGGGGTAATAAATGTGGTTAGATCGCGGCTTTCTTCGTCTAACTCCACCTGGTGGTATCCCCAGTACGCGTCCGCCACGGTCTTGAACGTGTGCTTAGGAACCCCGGACACCATGTCGAATGGGGCAGGGGTGTGATGTGTCTCCCGTAGGCAAGATGCGTTGAGGCGCTGATAGTCGACTGTACGGCGTGGCTGTCCTGATTTCTTGGCGACGACCACCATACGGGCGCACCATTCGGTTGGCTGCCCAGCGGGTACCGGTTCTATAACGCCACGGGCGGCATCTTCTTCGAGCTGGGCCTTCACTTCTTCTTCCCAGTGTTTCGGCACTGATGCTGGGGTATGGCATGCGTAAGGCGTAGTTCCTGGGAGCAGGTGGATACGGTGCGGTTTCCCCTGCATCACTGGTAGTAGTTTCCTGGCTGTGTTGAAAGTCGTCGTAGCGAAATGTTGTAGGAGCCAGGCTTCCAACCTGGCCGCATGTTCCTCCTGGGGTGGCATGGGCACCTCGGCAGGTCGGGGTGGTACCTGGGCGGCCCGCCTGGCTGTGCCATCGAACAGGCTCACGTGTGCCACCGCGGGGGAGGGATAGGGGAATTCCTTGGGTATCAGCGTTAAATCCTTGCAAGCGTTCAACGACAGAAAGAGGTGCTTTGCCGACTGCACGAAGTACACGTCCTGCTCCGTGGTGCGACCTTGCAGGGTGACGTGGCACACGGCAGATCCAAGGCACTTCAGGGGAAGGTTTGCCACATCCCGCAAACCGGCCCGGGGTGTGAGAGCTGCTGGGCGGACTTGGAGGTGCGATAGCAAGGAGGGCCCGGCCACACATACCTGTGCCCCAGTGTCCGCCACGGCGGTGACTGGCACTCGCACTCCCGTATCGTTGTGCACGACTGTCACCTCCACTACTGGGTGGCGGGCAAGGTTGGCGCCTGCAACAAGCACAGCACTAGACGTAGCACTAGACACATCCGTCGGGGATCCTGCCGATTTTGCCTGTGACTTCCTGCAGCATCTGCGATAGTGGCCCTGCTTGTGGCACCCGTTGCATAAGACGGATTTAGCGGGGCATGAAGCTCTACCAGGGGCATGGCGCCCACCGCAGTTCCCGCAGGAAGGGGGTGGGGGACCCCTGCCTGTGCCAGCGACGGTTGCACTTGGATGATCTGCCTCAGGTGTTTCGCTGCCAGCTGCACAAGCAGATTCCCTCCAGTTGCATTGGCGAGCAGCGGCGTCGACGCGGGCCGCCTCATATGCACAGCACTTGGCCCTAAGGGCACTAACACTATTGATATCGTTGCTACACTGGTATACATGGCGGCGCATAGCCTCATCGCTTAGGCCCACCATTAACTTGGGTAATAACATATATTCAGCCAGATTGCACTGACACTGAGGGCACTGGAAATTGCAATCGGTGGCCTTCTGAGAACACTTTAAAAAATAATCACTGACACTTTCTCCTGGGCCTTGTACTGCGTTAAAAAACTCCGACCATAATACGGCACGATTTGTAGAACGCAACACAATATCGCGAATGAAGTCCATGGCTTCCGTAGCGGTGAGGTTGCCCCATTCCTGTGACGTGAATCTGGCATCTAGCGCCCGTTGCAGAGGGGGTGTGCAGTATAGCCTGATGTGGTGGACGACCTCGTGGGGCGGTAGTCTGCACAGTTCGATCCAGCATTCCATCGACCTCCTCCAGGACCTGAATGCAGCGGGCTTCAGCTCAATTTCGCACTTCTCTGGGGCTGCAGACGCGGGGACACGAGGTGCAGGGGTCGCATGTGTCGCAAGCCGGTCACGGAGAGCGTTGATCATATGTTGCTGTGCCGCCATGGCTTGCCTGGCTTCTTGCAGGGCAGGGACAAGTCCACGGGGGACGACAGGGCGTGCGGCCCTTGGGGTGGACTGCATTGAGCGGCGCTGGAAGGGCATGGTGAGGGTCGCGTTTGTCCTTGATAATCACTGCGCCATATTGGATGTCAAGATAGGACGAGAGATACACGATGCTGGAGACATGTAGTTTAATGTGTCCTCAGATACAGACTGATGCTGTTGCTCTCTGCAACCGGCACAGTGCCACTCACTTGGCGCCTGCCCGCCATGGGAAAACATATCTTACTGCAGGTACTCCATCACCATGTGACGAATTGTTTTAGATTGTGAAAAAGTAATAAAGTAAAACAATAGCTTTGCATAATTTGCCAGTATATGCAGAGCGTGGTCTTGTAAACTAATACCGTCTTTTCGTAGCATCATTATTGAAGTTTTAGATAATATATCGCAGAGTTGTTGTTAATGGGCACCATAGTGCATATTGAAATGTGATATCTGGTGTTCCTCAGGGTAGTGGTTTTGTCCCCTTTTTTTTCTTTCATACTATATACACATGACATGTGGTTTGGCCTAGAAAAGAAGCTCGTCGCATATGCATATGATGATACTCTCTCTTTGTATCAATTCCATCTCCTGGCTGCAGATCTTGTGTTGCTGAATCCCTTAATAGAGATCTAGCTAAAATTAGTTTATGGTGCAAATTGTAGGACAAAACTCAAAGTATAATTGTAAGTAGGTCGAGAGCAGTAGCTCCTTAACATCCAGATATCAGCATTGATAATCTTTCCTTAACTCTGCGTGACTCTTTTGAAATTTCAGGTGAGATTCTCGACAGCAAATTTACTTTTGAGAAACACATTAGGTCTGTGTCTTATTCAATTGCACAAAAAAATGGATTATTGAAAAAGTATTTTAAGATTTTCGGTGATCAATCTATTCTGAAAAAAGTGTTTCAATTCTTTCATACTACCTTGTCTCGAGTATTGTTCTCCTGTCTGGTCTTTAGTTGTTGATTCTCATCTTAATTTTTTGGACAGGAACTTACGGTCTATTAAATTTCTTAGTCCTTATCTAAATAGCAATCTCTGGCACCGTCGTTCAATTAGTTCTTCATGCATGTTGCATGAGATTTTTCATAATTCTAACCATGCTTTGCTTTCAGATCTTCCCGGACAGTACCATCCTTTTCGTAATGCTAGGTATGCACTTAATTCTAATAGTCAGGTCTTATGCATCATGAGGCTCAATACTGCACAGTATTGTAGCAATTCTATTCCAGCTGTGACCAAGTTATGAAATGATCTTCCTATTTCCTAATCGGGTGGTTGAATCAGTCAAACTTCAAAAGTTCAGTTTTGCAGCAAATATTTATATGTTGAACAGACTAACATAAGTCTCTTTTTATAGCTAATATATGAAAGATCTGTTTTAATGTTGTTACTGTTCTTAAGATATGTTATCCTAATTGTTCATTACGCCTCTTTTTTTATTCAGTTCCTTATTTCCTTTCCTCAATGAGCTATTATTTCCCAGTTGGGGCCTTTAAGGCTTATAGCATCCTGCTTTTCCAACTAGGGTTGCAGCCTACTTAATAATAATAATAATAATAATAATAATAATAATAATAATAATAATAATAATAATAATAATAATAATAATAATAATAATAATCCCAGAATAGTTCTTAATTATCTATGATTGCCAAAGATATGTATTGTACCCTTTGTGTAATGATAAAGACTGGGATTTGAACGCTATGAATATTTTTTTTTTCGGCGTTTACGATGGTTAATTAGAAAGTTTCTTAGATGACACTGTAATTAGAATTTACTGATTCTCGGTTTGTAAAAAAAAAACCTTTCACCTTTAACTTGAGTGCAAGGCTACGAGAAAATTACTTTATTAACTAGGCAGAGGTTTATAAATGAGTACAGTAAATGTTATATTTGTAGAGAAGTAAAAGCAAGCAGAATAGGCACTTGTTACATGACCCTTTAACACAAGATAATTCATTCATTTCTTTTGTCAATGTCATATATGGAATTTTCCTGTAGGTCTCCTTTGTGAATAATTCTATCATAATCGTCACAAAATGTCAACATTTTTTCACACAAATTTTCTATATCAACTTCAGCAAGGTCTGCTACTGCATGCAATTCGTTCGACAAGGAATCCCTTTCTGGCAGAGCAAGAAATTTTTGGAATCAAGGACGGCGATATCTCTCAAGAGCTCACCACTTTCTCTTTGTTGGCTCTCATCGTCTCTCGTTTCTGATGATAGTAGTTTTTTTTTTTTTTTTTTTTAATTAAGGTGCTGGGCAGATTAATGAGTTAGCTCTGTGTTTGTGCTTTCTAGTTCCAGGAATCCAGGATGCTCAAGCTCACCAAGCAGTGGGTTAATGGAATTTGCAAACCTCCCCACCGCCTGTTCTTAGCACCTCTTCATTGTCCTTCAGCATCAAATCAAACACTTTTGCAATCCTGCGGACCATCTTTGATGCAATCAATACGTCCAGTCCATGTGTTTGAAGACAATTAGAAACAAGGATACCTGAATCGTGTTTTAGCTTTTTGTTTCTCGCTTAGAATGTCGTTGAAAAGATAGTAGTTAATCTTATGGAGAAACATAAGTGATAAGAAACAGTACACTATGTCTGACCCTTACTAGTTCTGCCTCATATGCAAAACCACGGATGGAGACAGGAAAAAAATGGATAGGATGTGACTGCAATGGATTCTATCATAGGAAATGTGTGTATATAATGACAGGCATCACTGATAATGAATGAAAGAACCTAGATAGGTTATGCCCACCCTGCGTAAGTGAAGCCAGACAAGCCAATTTTCTATATATATATATATATATATATATATATATATATATATATATATATATATATATATATATATATATATATATATATATATATATATATATATATATATGTGTGTGTGTGTGTGTGTGTGTATATATATATATATATATATATATATATATATATATATATATATATATATATATATATATATATATATATATATATATATCAAAATTGAAGGAAGATATAAATATGAGAGAAGAGGCCTTGAGCGAGCAGGACGCGAGAATCGCTGAATTAGAAAACAAACTTGCGGACCTTAAAGCACACGCAGCAAATTCCACCCAGACTCCTGACCTCACTAAGAAAGATGATATTCTTGTTATGAATATGGAATTAATTGAGGCAACACTTCAAATAATGATGGGCCTGAAACCGACATTTTGCTGAAAAAGTTAAGGAAAAAATCTGTTAATGATCAAATCAACAAATACAACAACTAAAATTACTGACAGAAAACGCGAGGTTGAACAAGCACTTAAGGACAATCCTATACTTAGCACGAGGTCAACTACGAATGGAAATGTTATTGTAAACTTTGCAAACAAAAGGATCAAAGAAGAGGCTGCAAACAAAATTCAGACATTGGTTGCTGACACTGAAACGAGAAAAATCGGAAAACTAAACCCAAAAATAATGATATGCAATGCGTAATATGATGAAGATGGTGTAAATCGTTGCATGGACCACATCCAAAATATAGAAGAGAAGATAAGTGTAGTCCTGAAGAAAAATACTTCAGGTGGGACCACCGACTGTGCTGAAATGTGATCCTGAAGTTCGGAGGGCTATTCATGATAATGGGGACAACGTTTCGTTACGATGGGGTACTTATGACATACGTAATAGGTACCACGTGATCACCAGAGGTATGAACATCTTGAAAAAGATTGTAAGTCTAAGAATGGTGATAAAATCTGCTGGAAATGTTCATGAAAACATTCCACCAAGTAGTGTAATTCACAAGAGTCAAAATGTATCAAATGCACAAAGTTAAATAAACCAAGTGACCACATGCTAAATTCTAGAGAATACAAAGCTTATGACTTGGAATTAAAAAGACTTGCAGAAAATTCTGATCATGGTTACTACGGATGTTATAAACTGTGGCCATGTAAATATACAATCTGTAGGTAATAAGACTATTCAAATTCGAAAACTGATAAACGAGAAATATTTGGGCATACTAACATTATCTAAAACATGGTTATATAACTTGGAAAAGGCAAAGATCACTGAAATTACAACCCCCCCCCCCCCACACACACACACCTTTCACATACCGAGAGAAGGTAGGTGTGGTGCCGGTGTCAGACTCATTATTCATAAAAGTTACTCAAATCTCAAAATGAAGACATTACGACTTTCAAGAGGAAACTGAAGACTTTCGTATTTTATGAGTCGTATAACAGTGACAATTTAACAGTAAACGAAAAATACGTGATATGAAACGTTAAATACTCTGAACGAACAAGGTAAAACGACAGTGGAGGTCCTGTAGAGAGTGGGGTTCCTTTGCTGTATAGGACCGGAAAAGCAGCCATCAAAGTAAAGTAAAATAAGTACCTGGAAAATCTTCGTATACATCAGTGCTACTAGAATAAATTTGAAGTTTGTCAATTTACTTCTCATGGTATCAGTTTGGTAAGCTGTTTTTGGGATCAAATTCCTTTGATGTTGCAGCGTGATCCAACAGAAAAAGTAGTAAGACAAGTCATTGATATTTTAAAGTTCCACGTGTCCAATTATAGATTCTAAGAATAGATCCTTAATAGTCCATCTAGTATTGCTTAATGCCTTCATTCTTTGAACAGAATTTTCTCCAAGATTAATAGCAAACATTTCCCATACATTCATTCATCTGTAACTTTATCGCATTAACTCTGCTGTCACTTCGACCCAACTATATATTTTTTTTTTTTTTTTAGATTTTGAACAGTAAACAGTTGAATGCCAATGGGTTGAAACACTGGGCATAAAAAGGTGCATCATTTCTATCAGTGCTTGTAAACTAACATATTTCCAGACATGCTGGCTACTCCACCGTACGACTCTCGAATTATATTTTCAGGATCCAGACCTAATGAGCACAATTTTTTTAGTAACCATTTATGCTGGTTCTCCCTGTTGATGATGAATAATCACAAAAGTATTCAATCTTTCTTTTGTCACTCTATCTTTGACATGCATTAGGAACACTGCTAACTGGTCTACAATTCCAACATTTTTGTGTCGAGTCTACTGCAATTCCATATTTTCCACATTTAATCACTTTCTTCACTATGGTGTCTTTTATTAATGTTCCTATAATATTCATCAACTTCTTGACAAATATTAATTATTATTATCATTATTATTATTATTATTATTATTACTTGCTAAGCTACAACCCTAGATTAAAAAGCAGGATGCTACAAGCCTAAGGGCCTAACAGAGAAAACAGCCCAATGAGGAAAGGAAACAAGGAAAAAACAATATTTTAAGAAGAGTATTAACATTGAAATAAATAATTCCTATGTAAACTATGAAAAATTGTAACAAAATAAGAGGAACAAATATTAGATAGAATCGTTTGCCCGAGTTTACCCTCAAACAAGAGAACTCTGACCCAGGACAGTGGAAGACCATGGTACAGAGGCTATGGAACTACCCAAGACTAAAGAACAATGCTTTGATTTCGGAGTGCCCTTCTCCTAAAAGAGCTGCATACCATAGCTAAAGAGTCTCTTCTACCCTTACTAAGAGGAATGTAGCCTCTGAACAATTACAGTGCAGTAGTTAACCCCTCGAGAGAAGAATTGTTTGGTAATCTCAGTGTAGTCAGGTGTATGAGGGCATAGGAGAATCTGTAAAGAATAGGCCAGACTATTCGGTGTATGTGTTGGCAAAGGGAAAGTAAACCGTAACCAGAGAGAAGGATCCAATTTAGTACTGTCTGGCCAGTCGAAGGACCCCATAACTCTCTAGCGATAGTATCTCAACAGGTGGCTGGTAACTTGGCCAATCTACTACCTATTGTTATCATTAAGCTACAACATTACTAGGAAACGCAGGGTGCTAAAGACCCAAGGGCTCCAATAGGGACAATAGCCCCGTGATGAAAGAAACAAAGAAACATAGAATAGTGTGTCTGAGTGCACCCTCAAGCAAGATAACTCTAACCCAAGACAATGGAAGACCAAGGTACGTCGGCTATGACAATACCCAAGACTAGAGAACAATGGTTTGATTTCGGAGTTATCAAAAATCCTCGCTATTAACTCCCTTTGGTTTTGCTTTCTGAAAATTGCTTCGGTTATCAACTTGACTTGCTTGCTAAGTAGCCTACTGTTGCCCCTTTCGAATGTTTTCTTTTCTTTTTTTTCAGAATAGGACCACTCTTACTAACGAATATCATGAGAACTATGTCGTTTGTCTTGTAATTTTTTTTTTTTTTTTTTTTTTTTTTGAAATTTGGTATTTCTTAGTGCAAGCCGAAATTATCTCATATTCGTTAGTTATCTATTAATATGAAACCATGAACAATGTAGGCTACACATAAATACACATTTCATTAGAAATTATCCTTATGCCATAGGTTTTTTGCAAAGATGATGCAATACTTGGAAGAACATCATGACATGGAGACAACACAAAATATTATATGGCAGTTGAAAGAGCATTCGTCTGGATTTTCTAATATTTGAATACTCACAATGACACTAATAAACACACACGCTCTCTCTCTCTCTCTCTCTCTCTCTCTCTCTCTCTCTCTCTCTCTCTCTCTCTCTCTCTCTCTCTCTCCGATAATGATTCATTCAAACATGATATACGGTATCAATGGAGATTTAGAGAGTGCACCTTAATCCTAGATACCATTGCGATATGAATCATATGATTACTGTTCATAAGTACAAACTCTAATATGTTGTGTTAAGCGACTGCTGCTACATTAAGCAAAATAGGAAATGTAGCGGTATAAAGGAAGAAGCCGAATAAAATTGATTGATTGTTAACATTAATACTTTAGAGCAAGAAAAACACATTAAGATAAACATTATGAATAGTCAAAAGGGTAAGTGTAACCTGTAATATTTGTGAAAATATGGAAGAAGATTTAATTAATTTTTTGTGATCTACCAGGAATGTAAAAAGAAAGAGGTAAATCATTGAACTACAACAATCATACGAAGACTTAAAGGAAATGGTGGAGTCTTTTTTATTGAACGAAAGAAATATAGGAAATTTGAGAGATTATATACCAGATGTGGAAGAAAAGGTAAATTAATTTAAAAGAGAGATAAACTGAAATCTATTTTGTGATAAGTGGGCCGTTACAGAGGCCATGCCTCGACCTTCACCCTGAATCTGAGAAATGTAGCGAGATAAGCGAAGTTGATTGTTGACATTCATGAGTTGATCTCTACTGAACAAACATTTTGGTAGGACAAAATACTGTGATCCAATACAGGTTTTGTAACCATGGCGATGTTACTGAGTTGTATTACAGGACCAAGGCTGTACCGAATATATAACCGATATGACAACGCCATTGAGGTAATTAATATAACGCAATTTTTGTGGTATCGTGATGAGTGTTTGTCTTACAGGTGGGATGACCAAAGTTATCCTTCTTTATTATTATTTTTTTTTTATTATTGGTTTCCCGTTGGCCCGTTTAAAGTACAGTAGTCTTATCTGTTGTATGGGAAAAAATCCTGTTTGTTTTAATTATGTTTCGTAGGGCACTATCTGTGTGAGGTCTGGTATAGTAAGTGCTTGACAGAATCTATTGTAAAACGGTTTCATTGTAGTTTATAACATGACAATGTATCCTAGTATTCCAACTACTTTTTCTTATAGGAAAAATTACGCTCCCTTCGAAAATAACACTCGTTCCCGTCGCAAATGAATAGTTACAGAAATATATATACATCTATATCCACCGATAATGGGGGACCCGTTTTGGGTGGGGAAAACATACTGGAGAACCGATATATAACCGTAAAACAGTCCTTTTCTTCTCTATACATTTCTTTCTTGTATTTATTTTAACCGTAGGAAAATACAAATCAGTATACCTGGATATATTTGGGAGGAGCCGTTTCAAAGGTTATTTCTTGTAGTAATACAGTAACCAGTGCTGCCAGCGCCTGATGTAGATTAAATGTTAGCATTCCATACCTGATGTAGATCAAATGTTAGCATTTCATGCTAACATTATCACCCATTTGTTCGTGCGTTCGTTTGCACCAGCTTCCGTCCTGCGCATATATAACCCCCCTGCGCAGGAGTTTCTCTCCCTTATTACTCTTTTTTTACCGTATTATTTTCTCATTGTATATTCGCATTCACTGTTATTTATCATACATTCCATTTTCCCTCCTTATATTGGGTTTATTTGTTTGGTTATTTCCTTTCCCATTTGTACGTACGTTCGTTCGCACCAGTTTCCGTCCTGCGCATATATCACCCCCCTTCGCAGGAGTTTCCTCTCCCCTATTACTCTTTTTATTACCGTGTTTTTTTCTTATTTTATAGTCCCATTCAATATTATTTATCATTCATTCCATTTTTCCTTCCTATATTGGGTTTATTTGTTTGGTTATTTCTTTATCTCTTCCCGGTTGCACATAAATACTTACCCTGGACTAGTTTTTTTATCCAGTTACCGTTAATTCTCGGTATGATCTCATTTTATATTACCATTCACTATTATTTACCGTTCATTCCATTTTATCTTCCTATATTGTTTTTATTTATTTTTGTTGGTTACAGTAGTTCCTTTTCTCTCCTCTGTGTCTTATAAAACTTTTCTTTGGTCTAGTTTCCGTATTTAGTTCATTCATGTTTTCCCTCTTTTGTTCGTTGTTTTTCCCTTAACCAATCACCACTCTAGGCCTATTCAGATATCTCCCTACCCCCCCCCCCCTTCCTTTATCTCTTTAACCGCTCTTTTCATACCCTTTGTTCCAATGCCTTTCCCGTTGTAACCTTTGACCTGGTTAGGCGTTCTTCATTACAAGTGCGGTTTCTTTTTTCATATTTTGAGATGGAGCATATTATAGAAACTTGTACCGGCTGCAGTATTCCGTATCTAAAATCAGTGGCTCAATTCCATTGTGATTTTTTTGATGCTTCAGGTAATGTTGAGCCTTTTCTTAAATCTCACAACGTTATTCCTCAGCGTTTAAACTGCCCCAAGTGTCGTTCCGTGTCCAGCAAGTTTCGACGTTTCCTTCATAAAAGTAAGTCATTCCTCAATAGTCATTATTCGTGTTTTGTGACCGGGGTTCTTCTAGGCAAGGTTAGGTGGGTTTGTTAGGTTCTGTGGCCTTTCTGTACTTTTTATATATTTCGTAATAGTTATATGGAAAAATTATTTAATATATCTGTGGAAATATTTAGCAGTTCTACCACTAGTAATGCCATCGTGTCGTTGGTAGTTCTGTGTACCATTAGTCAACGTTGGTAGTTCTGTGTACCATTAGTCAACGTTGGTAGTACTGTGTATCAAGGTAAGTCATTCCCCCATTCTTATTATATGTGTTTTGTGACCGGGGTACTTCTAGGCAAGGTTAGGTGGGTTTGTTAGGTTCTGTGGCCTTTTGGTACTCTTTATTTATTGTGTAATAGTTATATGGAATAATTATTTAGTTTACGTATGGAAAAATTTATTATTTCTACCTCTAGTAATGTCATCGTGCCGTTGGTAACACTGTGTACCATTCGTCATCGTTGGTAGTTCTGTCAACCATTGGTAACGTTGGTAATGTTATCGTCCCCTACATCTGTTGTTTATATATTTTAACTCAGTATATATGTCAACAGTGTTAATATTTATATGGTTCATTTGTATTGTATTTCATTGTGTGATTTCGCACAGGAAATATATGATTTCCTATAGTAGATATCGTGATTTAACTGGTTTTCTCATTCATTTCATCCGTAATAACATCAACCAATTCGTCAACTTATAACTAGCCGAATTGGTTGATCTGTTATTTACTATAGGAAATCATATATTTCTTGTGCGAAATCACACAATGGAATAATATACAAAATTACCTGTAAAACCCTGTATGTATACATCAGGGTGTTTGCCATTTCTCGGTTTGTTGTCTGTAGGGAAGAAAGGGATGACTCATTTAATAGTATCCTCGCTTATGCTAAAACTAGATATTTTATTTTTGAAGCTCATTAATGTTGATTTAAGGTAAACATAGGGTACCCTGTCAAATCTGTATTTGTAAAACCTCACTAGGATAGGTTAGGGATTATGCGTTTTTTTTTTTTTTTTTTTAATTTTTGAACTGTGACCCAAGTTTCTACAAAAGCTCCCGTAATTAACCTGGAACGTCGTGTTCTTCCACCTTGAACCTCTTTATCTCTGAACAGCTTGTGGGTTGAGTTACACTAAATACTTCAAGTCTTAAAGAAGATAAGGAATGGAGAAGTATTTATTTAAAGGCTGAAGATAAAGACAACTGGGAAAATCTAACTGAGGCCTATTGCATCAATAGGCACAGGAGGAGATCGTGATGATGTCCTACAGGCATCGTTAATGACTATTCTAAATCAATTTTACTTTTGTAACCCAGTAGAATTTAGAATCTTAGTTTTCTTGCCTTTTCTACTAATCTACATCTTCTGGTTACACTTAGATGATTGCGTCATAGTCATATCTCGTGCTTTGAAATAGGTGAAACAATAATGTTATGTTTATTTGTTTTCTTTCCAAATCTTTTTCTTTTTCTTCCAAACTTTATATAAGCTTGTAGGTCGAGGTAATATGGCTGCCAGACGCTAGAAACGATGAAGAAAGTTATTTTCTTTAGTAGCTCAGAAGGGTCTTTGTTTTTTATAATTTTTAAGGCAGCTGTGGTTTATGGTAATTTAATTAGCAGAATTTACTCAAAATTTTCTGAATGAAAAAACAAAATTTTCTTTAGAGGTACGCAAAATTAAACTCAAACTGTTTTAACATTTTAATTGTATATTGTAAATAATTCTGTAGAAATGTTTGTCTTTGTAATCCACTGTGGTTTTATATATATATATATATATATATATATATATATATATATATATATATATATATATATATATATATATATATATATATATATATCTTTTTACTGTTGTTTGTAGCTTGTTTGATGTAAGTATACATTGTAACTTTTTTGACAACTATTATTTTTATTTTGAAGTTAATAAGTGATTTTTTTTAGTACAGTGATACCTCGGTACTCGACCATAATCCGTTCGGGATCAATGTTCGACCTCCGATTTGTTCGAGTACCGTAACCTTTTTTCCCATAAGAAATAATGGTATTTATTTTTATACGTTCCTACGCTCTCCAAAATGCCCAAAATATTAATAAAACGTGTACCTAAACAACAATAATTAATTAAATGTGTACGAAATTGGTCGGAAAACTATATAAAACCATTTTAAACCATTTACTGTACATACCTTTGAGCAGCGGTTAGATGGCATACAGGAATGGATGTGGAGAGGATGGAAGGGGGAGGTTACTGCTTGGAAGGAGAGTCCCCTTCCATGATGTGGCTGGGTAGTTCTCCTTCAGGGGTTTTTTTCTCTCTGCAGTAAAAGATAGGGCAAATCTCCTTCAGGGGTTTTTTCTCTTCTGTTTCTCTTCTTTGGAGGGGGATCAGGCTGGGATGTAGCAGCTCTCTTTTCTTTTATGAAAAACATGTCAATTGTCAGCTGCTTCTTTCTCTTCTGCACTATTCTTCTAAAGTGAGACATAACATTATCATTGAAGATGTTCACTGCCCGGTTTGCTACTGCTGTTTCTGGGTGATATTTTTCCACAAAAGCCTGCAACTCTCCCCACTTCGAACACATGTCATTTATCACTGAACTCGGAACCTCCTCTCTTACATCCTCATCTTCTGAGGATTCCAGCTCCCCAATCAAATCCTGCTGCTGCTGTTGTTGCAAGTGCAACAGTTCTTCAACGGTCAACTCAGTAGAGTGGCTATCAACAAGTTCATCATGTCTTCCCTGTTGACCTCAAGCCCCATACTCCTGCCCATGCCAACAATTTCATCAACGACAACAGTGTTCTCAGAAATAACAGTAGCAGTGCTTGAACCCGCCTCTGATTGGAAACCCCCAAATTCCCTCTCTGTTACACATGATGGCCACAGCTTTCGTCAGGCAGAGTTCAATGTCCTATAGGTTACACCACGCCAAGCTAGGTCAATCATGTTCACACAGTTGAGAATGCTGAAGTGATCCTTCCAGAATTCCTTTAAGGTCAACTGTGTATCACTAGTCACTTCAAAACACTTTCGGAAAAGGGCCTTGGTATACAGTTTTTTAAAGTTTGAAATGACCTGTTGGTCCATAGGCTGGAGTATGGGAGTAGTATTGGGAGGCAGGAATTTAATCTTGATAAAACTCTAGTCTTCTTTTAAGTCTTCCTCTAGACCTGGAGGGTGTGCAGGAGCATTGTCCATCACCAGAAGACAGTTCAATGGCAAGTTCTTTTCAGTCAGGTATGCCTTAACCTGGGGGGCAAACGCTTCGTTGATCCACTCACTAAAGAATTGTCTTGTGACCCAAGATTTAGTGTTAGCGCGCCACATAACTGATAGTGCACTTTTCAAGATATTTCTTTTGAAGACCCGGGGGTTGTCCGAGTGGTACACTAACAAGGGTTTAATCTTGCAATCGCCACTAGCATTGTCGCACAGCAGCAATGTCAGTCTATCTTTCATTGGCTTGTGACCTGGCATCTTCGTCTCGTCCTTGGTAATGTAGGTATTGGCCGTCATTTTCTTCCAAAATAACCCGGTCTCATTGCAATTGAAGACTTGCTGCTGGATCAAATTTTGTTCCCTAATGTATCGGTCGAATTCGCCAACGTATTTTTCAGCTGCCGCCTGATCCAAACTGGCTGCCTCCCCATGCCTAGTCACATGGTGAATACCACTTCTGTTCCGGAATATCTCGAACCAGACCCTGCTTGCTTTAAAAGTAAATGACGAATCACTTTCACTAGTACTGGCACTTTTCTTCACCAATTCTTCATAAATTATGAAGAGCTTTCTCGCAAATGAAAGCTTCACTCATACTTTCCCCGGCCAACTGCTTTTCTTTAATAAATATAAGGAGCAACTTTTCCATTTCCTCAATTACTTGTGGCCTTTGCTTACTAATTGCTGTCACTCCCTGTGCAACATTAGCTTTCTTTATCACTTCCTTATTTTTCAAAAAGGTTGAAATGGTCGACTTCGCCATGCCATACTGTAAGGCTAGATCAGACACTCGTACACCATTCTCGTATTTCGCAATAATTTCCTTCTTCAACTCGATCATTGTTCTCACTGATTTCCTCTTATCTTTCCCCGTATCACTAACTTTCTTGGGGCCCATTATTATCGGCAAAAAAAGACAATAAAATGCACTAAATCACAATAAATTCTCAACACGTGTTGTCGGACTGACGCTCTCTCCTGAAATGATGCTACCCGACCAAGCGAGAGTAGCCGAGATGGCCGCTCATCTCACTCGGCCATGCGTTCGGCTGTTCGAGTTCTGATTTTTTGTTCGAACACCGCAGCAAAAATTCTCGAATTTTTTGGTCGAACTCTGATTTGTTCGAATTTAGAGTCGTTCGACTACCGAGGTAGCACTGTACTGAACTATGCACAGTAACCCATTTTTTGTACAGTTGTACAAGACCTGGTAATGAAATGATGAAACCGCATCTGTTGTATGCGAATTACTCATGTTTTTTCTTAACTATAGGAGATCAGATACTGTATAAACTTAACAACTCATGCAAGTACGATTTACTTAGGAGAGTTGCTCCTAACTATAATGTTAGTCATCCAGTTTTCATGGATAAAAAGAATTGAAATATTACCAAGCTTTATATTGAAAGGCAGCCTACACAATGAAGCTGGGTCCCTTATGGGTGTATGTTGCCAGTACATGTCATGCAGTACACTAATATTATTATTACTATTATTATTATTATTATTATTACTACAGTATTACTACTAGCTAAGCTACAACCCTAGTTGGAAAAGCAGGATGCTATAAGCCCAAGGGCTCCAACAGGAAAAAATAGCCTCAAGGAAACGAAACAAGGAAATAGATAAACTACAAGAGAAATAATGAACAATTAAAAGGAAATTTTTTTTCTTAGAACAGTGCTGACAATGAAATAGATTTGTTTCGTAACCAAAATAAAAACCACGCTATTTACATGGGGTATTACTTTCGGCGTAGCTAAAATGACAAGCCATTAGATTTTTAACGAGGGTTTACTACCCCCTCGCTAGTTAGCGAGGAGGTAGGGGAGGGGTAGCCAGCTACCCCTCCCCCCTCACACACCGATGAACTGATTCACCTCACTTTTGGCTCGGGTGGCGGTCAGACGTGTCTACCTCACCCTCGCATTTTGACAGCCTTAATCTTTTTTGCTTTTTTCTGTCGGAGTCTGTTTGGAAGTTGGCCTCTCCTCTATCATGCGGAAATGACCTGGCTTACCCGATCGCCCTTGTGAGACGTTCCTGTCGGCGGTCGAGACGGACCCTCACACCTTGTGTCCGTACTGCAGAGGTCAATGGTGTGATGGAGAAAAAGTTTGTAGTGATTGCAGGGTGTGGTCTACCACCCAGTGGGAGAGGTTTTCCCGGCGACGGAAGAAGAAGTCTAAGCGGGATATTTCTCCTTCAAGGGTGGCCTTGAAGAAGGAAAGTTCCAAGGACTCTTCTTCCGCTGCCCGACCCTCCTCCGAAGCTCCCACTCGATCGGTCTCTCGTGAGAGGCCGGCGAGTGGTAGCGTAGGCCTTTCTTTTGTTGACCAACCTCGGAGTTCGGGAGAGGGCGTTGCCTCCCATAGTGAGGCAGCTCCTCCTCCTCCTCCGGGGGAGGATATTGATAACTGTAACTAATGATGATTTATTGTAGCTTTGGGCTTCCTTGGGCCTTAAGGGTTCGCCCTCCAGGGAAGCCCTGTTTGACTTGATCCAGTTGGGAGCAGCTGTCAAGCAGTGGCCGGTGATAGCGGAGGTAGATCCTCTGTCTATCGTCGACGTTGATGTGGCAGAGGCTTCCGACGGGTCAGGTCAAACCCCTGCCTTGGTTGCCGATGTAGCTGAAGGCTCAGTTCCCCCCTCCGAACATCCTTCGAGCGATGAGCTGAGTCCAAGGGTCTCTCCTGCGGGTGATTCTCCCCCTCGGGCGAGTTCACTGACAGAGACTCCTCTTCGGAGGACAAGCGATGGTGTGCCTGCTCCTAGAGGTCGTCTTCTCCACAAGGCTCGCCCTCCTCTCCGCCGTATAGGCCTTCCTTCTCCCTACAAGGGGGTTAGGAGGCACCTCTTCGGTTCTTCACTCGACGTCCCCCGCAGAGGTTCCTCCTCGACGTGAGCTGACCGTTGCAGCTGCAGCCCTGGACCTCTCTGCAGATCGTTCGCGATCTCCAACGCCTGCCTTCTCCGTTCCTGGAAGCTGACGCGCTGTGGGCACCTACGCACCCTGTTTTCCAACGGCCTCCGGTCCCTTCGGGGCAGAAGGACTTGTCTCACTATGTGTGCAAGTCTCTTTAGCGCCAGGTTTCACCTGCGCACCCACGTTCTTCTGCGGTTGCTGAGGACCTTCCTGCGTGCCAGCGATCTCCTGCAGCAGAGGTAGAGTCATCTCGTCAGCGCTCTCCTGCTCTTCACCGTGCTCCTGTTCGCCAGCGCTCTCCTGCTCTTCACCGTGCTCCTGTTCGCCAGCGCTCTCCTGCTCTTCACCGTGCTCCTGTTCGCCAGCGCTCTCCTGCTCTTCACCGTGCTCCTGTTCGCCAGCGCTCTCCTGCTCGCAAGTACTCGCCTACACGCTGGCGTTCTCCTGTGCACCAGCGTTCATCTACTCGCCAGCGCACATCTGCGCGCCCTGTTCTTGCTACGCGCCAGGCGCGCCCATGATCTCCTGTGCGCCCACAATCCCCAGCTCGCCAGCGATCTTCTCCTGCGTGCCCTCGTTCGCCCGCGCGCCCACGATCCCCGGGTCTGGGCACAGGCAAGAAGGTGCCTCCTTCTCCTTCTCGCCCGCAATCACCTGCGCGCCCTCGGAGCTCGCCTACGCGTCAGCCCTCTCCTGCACGCCATCGTGCGCACTCGCTGTCTCGCCCTTCCAGAGGTGGACGAGACGCTACACGCCCGCGCAATCATGGAAAGTCTGTCTCCACGTGCCAGCGATCTCATGTACGCCCGTGCGATCTGTCGCTTACGCGCAATCATCCCTCAGCACGCCCGCGTGCACATGATCCTATGCGCCAAAGGTCTCCTACGCGCCCACGCGTTATTTTGCCTGAGCACGATCGGCCTACGCACCATCGCTCGCCTGCGCGCCATCGCTCGCTTGTGCGCCAATGCTCGTCCCTGCGGCTGCGTGCGCCCGCGCCCCTTCGCCTGCGCGCCCACACGCCTTCATCTCCGTGCAATCCCGCGATTTGTCTTTCGCGCGAGTGCCAGTGCGACCCCGCACGGGATTCTCGTCGGGTTTCGCAGAGTGAGTCTCCAAGAGCGTCCACGACCAGGTCATCATCTTCACGATCTCTCCCCCCCCCCGCTGGCGCAGGGCAGCGAGCTCGCAGGAGGAGGGGAAGTCTTCAGAGAGGCAACTTCTTTTTCTTTTCAGGCAGGCCCTGTGGTGTCTACTCCTAAGGATCACCCGATCCCCTTCCCTCCAGGAGGAGTCTCTGACACTGCTTCCGTCAGTCGTCAGCCTTGGTTTGGGTCCCTTATCAGAGCTGTCATCCAGGCTGTTAAGCCCGCCTTCGTTGATTTGGGCCTCAAACCAGCATCCCCACTGAAGAGGAAGAGATGAGTGGAGTTCGTGGTGACTTCTCCTATGGTCAAACTGGCTCCCAAGAAGCCTGTAAGAAAGGCTCCTTCCCCCCTCAGACATTCTCTCCTTCTCCTGTGGACGAAGCTTTTCCGTCCTCAGGAAAATCTACCGAGGTGAGGCCTTCCCCCACCGCACCAATGGGAGCGACCCCACCTCGAGTAGGAGAATCATCGCGTACTGGGGCAGAGAAGAGTCCTCAGGCTTCTTTGCTGGAGTTCTGCATCCCTCCTAGAAGGGAACCTAAGGACTTGAAGACCATCCCGAAATCTTCTTCAAAGATTTGACCAGAGCCAGCGAGATCCCAGGAGAACGTCCACATGCCCAAGTAGAGCAGCTGGGGACGGAAGACTTTGCTGCCAACTCACCAGGAGAAGAGCAGCATGATTCGGAGCATGCCTTCTGGCAGGTCCTGACTTTGATGAGGCCTCTCAACAAGTTCAAGGACCCCGAGACCGCCCCTCGTGAAGGCAAGGATACGGTCCTGGACCAAGTCTACGCCACTCGAAAACCCTCTAAGGCCAGTGTGGCTTTGCCTTGGTCCCAAGGGGTGAAGAGTGCCAGAGATAAGGTCGAGGGCCAGCTCGCGGAACTCGCCTCCTCCAGCCGTTCCTCTGCGGGTAACAAGCTCCTCCCACCTCCTCGTGTCCAACAGAGGAGGTACTTCGAGATCATGGAGGAGCCTTGTTTAGCTCTTCCTCTTCACCACTCCATGGAAGAGCTCACCAGGGGAGTCTCTCTTGAGAGACTCTCCAACCGGCAGGTGACATTCTCGGCAACGGAGATCCTGAGTCAGGAGAAGGTCGCAAAGTGTGCCATGCAGGCCACTTCGTGGCTGGATGTCTGTCTAGGGTCTCTGGGCATCCTGTTGTGTTCCGAGGATCTTTCCAAGGAAAGCACCAGGAAGGGCCTGGAGACCTTCCTCCTCTCGGGCACACGTACCATCGAGTTTCTGGCCCACCAAGTTTCGAACTTGTGGGCAAACTCGATCTTGAAACGTCTTGATGCGGTGACCGAGAGGTTCCACACGGAGGTCCCAGCCGTGGATGTCTGCAAGCTCAGACACTCTTCCATCCTAGGAAAGAGTCTGTTTGAGCCCAAGGATGTGGAACAGGCAGCTGAGAGGTGGAGGAAATCGAACCACGATTTTCTCCTCCAAAGGGCTCTTACTTCTAAGCCCTACAAACCTCCAGCACCCCAACAACCTCGCCAGTCCAAGTTGACGAAACCGGCTCTGGCAGCAAAGACGAAGGTGTCCAAACAGCAGCCCTTTCCTGTCAAAGACAAGAAGGGTGGAAAGTCCTCCAGAGGAGGCAAGAATCCTAGAGGGAGCGGCCGAGGCCGCAAACACTAGGATTGTCAATCCCCCTGCATGTCCACCAGTGGGGGGATACCTACAAAGTTGCGCGTTCAGGTGGCAGCAACTCGGGGCCGATTCTGAACGATCTCCGTGATCAGTCAGGGATATCGCGTCTCGTTCACGACAACTCTTCCTCCCCTGACAGCGAATCCAGTGTCGTTGAGCTCCTATGCCATGGGATCGGTAAAGGGGCTAGTCCTTCGGGAAGAAGTCGAGACCATGCTCAAGAAGGATGCTCTCCAGGAGATCGTCGATGGCTCCTCAGACTTCTTCAGTTGACTCTTTCTTGTAAAGAAGGCGTCTGGAGGCTGGAGACCCGTCATCGACCTCTCAGCCCTGAACAAGTTTGTCAAACAAACTCCATTCAGCATGGAGACAGCAGACACGGTCAGGCTTGCAGTGAGACCGCAAGACTTCATGTGTACACTGGATCTGAAGGACGTGTACTTCCGGATCCCAACCCATCCGTCTTCCAGGAAGTACTTGAGATTCAGCCTAGACAACAAGTTCTACCAGTTCAAGGTGCTCTGTTTCCGTCTCTCCACAGCACCACAGGTTTTCACCAGAATATTCACCCTGACATCTTCGTGGGCACACAGGATCGGCATCCATCTCCTCTTTTATCTGGACGACTGGCTGATCCTGGCAGACTCGAAGTCACCCCTTCTTCGACACCGAGACAAGCTTCTGGGACTTTGCCAAGATCTAGGGATCATGGTAAATCTCGAGAAGTCTTCTCTGCTTCCATCTCAACGACTGGTATATATAGGCATGATATTGGACACCAATCTCCACAAAGCCTTTCCATCAGACGACAGGATAGCAAGGCTGAGGGGGTTCGCAGATTCTTTCCTCAGACAAGAAGAGCTTCCAGCCCAATCGTGGTTACGTCTTCTAGGTCACCTTTCCTCCCTAGCCCGTTTGGTTCCAAACGGCCGCCTCAGGATGAGATCCCTGGACATCCTGGTCCCTATGGGCCCTACGGAACAGACGGACCTTCAGTGATGGGTGACGGACGAAAGCCTTCGAAAGGGAGTGGATCATCTCGTCCTCCCCCCGGATTTGATGCTGTTCTCTGACGCTTCAAAAGAAGGGTGGGGGGCCCACGTTCTGAACCATAGGATCTCAGGCCTATAGTCAGAATCATAAAAGTGCCTCACATAAATCTGCTAGAAATGAAGGCCGTATATCTGGCACTTCAACAGTTCCAACGGATCCTGGCGGGTCACTCCGTTGTGGTGATGAGCGACAACACCACGGTGGTGGCTTACATCAACAAGCAGGGAGGTACCTTTTCACAACAGCTATCCCATCTTGCAGTAGAGGTACTGAGATGGACCGAAGCCCAGTCGATTCCACTATCGGCTCGCTTCATTCCAGGGAAGAGGAATGTGCTTGCTGGCAGTCTGAGCAGAGCATCGCAGATAGTGAGTAACAAGTGATCTTTGGATCCTCAAGTAGCCAACAAAGTCCTGACTTTGTGGGGTTCCCCGACGGTGGACCTGTTCACGACAGCCTTGAACTTCAAGCTTCCGCTGTACTGTTCCCCAGTCCCGGACCCCAAGGCACTCTGGCAAGATGCCTTCCAACAACTGTGGGACAACATCAACGTCTACGCCTTCCCACCGTTCTGTCTGATGAGAAGGGTGCTCAACAAGACCAGACTATCGGTCAACCTGTCGATGACCCTAATAGAGTGGTTCCCGGACCTTCTGCAGCTCCTGACGAAACTCGCGACAGAGCTTCCTCCATGACACGAGCTACTCAAGCAACCACACTGCAACATCTTCCACAAAGTCGTAGCATCGCTTCAGCTTCACGCCTGGAGACTATCCAGCATCTCCCCACAGAGAGAGGCTTTTCGCAACAAGTTGCGGAGAGGATGTCTCGAAACCTGCGAAAGTCATCTGCAGGGGTCTACCTGGGGAAGTGGAGAGTCTTCTGTGGTTGGTGTCGTGGAAGGGATATCTCTCCCCTCGATGCCACTATTCCAGCAATAGCGGAGTTTCTTGTGTATTTGCGGGAAGAAATGCTCCTTTCGGTCTCGACGGTGAAAGGGTATTGCTCAGCCTTAAGCCTGGCCTTCAGGCTGAAAGGAATGGACATTTCCTCCTCGCTGGGACTTTCCCTACTTATACGAAGCTACGAGCTAACTTGCCCTCAGTCGGAAGTGAGACCCCCTCCATGGAATGTGGTTCGTGTCCTCAGGTCTCTTAAGAGACCTCCGTTTGAACCATTACGCCAGGCTTCTGATCGTCACCTGACTTGGAAGACGGTGTTCCTGCTAGCTTTGGCCTCGGCCAAGCGAGTCAGTGAACTTCATGGTCTCTTGTACGACGTCGCCCATTCAAGGGGATGGGGGGAGGTAACGTTCGGGTTTGTCCCTGAGTTTGTTACTAAGACTCAGAATCCTCGAGTCCCTGACCCACGGTTCGATGCCTTCAGGATTTTGAGTCTCCGTTCTGTAACAGATGACCCAGACCATCTCCTACTGTGCCCAGTAAGGAGTCTGAGGCTCTATCTGGAAAGAACAGCTGCAGTTCGTCCTCGAGTGTGAAGCCCTGTTTGTGAGCACAGGGAGGATGAAGAGGAGGGTCACTAAGAACACCATCTCAGCTTGGATTCGCAGGGTTATCCACCATTCCCTGAATCCTGACCCTCCTCTGTCACGTCGCCCTAGAGCACACGATGTCAGAGGCATCGCTACGTCCCTGGCATTCAAGAGAAATTTCTCTGTGATGTAGGTTCTACAAGCTGGGGTCTAGAAGCGTCAAACGACCTTCACAGCCCACTACCTGCAGGACGTGACCCACAGGAGGCTCGATATGTTCTCTATCAGCCCTGTGGTGGCTGCACAACAGCTGGTCTAACCTCAGGCTCCTTAATGTACAAGTAGCAGAAGGTTGAGGGCATTGTTACCCAGTTTTAGTCTGCATGAATGAAAAAGTATGTCTGGCCCTTACTCTTTTCTTCATCCTCCCCTCTATTGGGGAAAGCAGCATCCTGGGTTCTCTGCGCAGCTGACCTCAAATCACTGCAGTTAAACCATGCTTCCTTGTGTTCCGAGTATTAATATAGTACTGTAGCGTCCCCCATACCCTGACTAGGTGGTATTGGGAACGTCCTAGCCTAGATTTCCATCTAAAGGACTTCAGGTCAACTTCCTAGGAAGAGTCACACTTCTTTCCTTCACACACTAGCTTATGTAGGCTGCACGTTCCTTGCGGAGCAAGGAACTTGCGAGGTGCAGGGACTCCTTATCTCGAGTGCTACACACTTGGATCCTGAGTCCCCTGGCAAAGCCAAAGCCAGTAAGGCTGGGACTTACCACCCTACCTAAGGGTTGAGTCACCCCATGTAAATACCGTGGTTTGTATTTCGGTTACGGAACAAATGACAAATTCAGAGATAATTTGTATTTTTCCTAACCATACAAACATTAGCTATTTACACATACTTGCCCGCCAGCCCTGTCCCCCGTGAAGTCCTACTTCTAAGCGAAGTGAATCAGTTCACCGGTGTGTGAGGGGGGAGAGGTAGCTGGGTACCCCTCCCCTACCCCCTCTCTAACTAGCGAGGGGGTAGTAAACCCTTGTTAAAAATCTAATGGCTCGTCATTTCAGTTACGCCGAAAGTAATACCCCATGTAAATAGGTAAGGTTTGTATGGTTAGGAAAAATACAAATTATCTCCGAATTTGTCATATTTCTTTTTTGGGCTCAAGCCATGGCGTCCTGATGGAAGGATCCTTTTTAGTAGCTTCCTTGGGTAATCACTACTAGGATTTTCCCAGAGAATTAAACCACAGGTTATCACAGAATTCTAACTTCTGGAGCGAGTATCCTAAAGGTTTCCCCTTAAGACATCGTGTAACAACAGGGGACATGCATGTATAGACGTGCCACATAGCTATCTGCACCCCATATAGAGTTAACGCTTCAATATGGCGGACAGGGAGTGGCTGGGAGCTGAGCCGCAGCCGATCTAGATGTGGCGATATCGGTACTCGCGATGTAAACAGACGGACGCCATTGCTTTTGATGACGTCACGTCCGTCCTCATTCCTTTGCTAGTAGCTCGCTCGATTGGACGTATTTTTCCCTTTGTGCGACTTTATCTACTTGCATCCTCGCTATGTCTCAACCGTCAGCTTCACCTTCTTCTGGAAAGTTGAGTACAAAGGTTAAAGTATTGTTTAAATAAGCTCTGGCCTTAAAGTAAATCTTACTTTTCGAGATATTTGCATAATTGTGGCAGAGCTTTGCCAGACCGGTCAGCGCCATTTTATGACACTGCTGTTGCTTGCATGCCTTATTTAGTTAGCCGCAACAGCCTTACCGGTATATAAATTACTAATCAACGCTATTAGTTATTTAGTCTTCATAGCTAGGAACTTTATATCGTGTTTTTGACGCATTAATTAGGGTCTTCGCTGACCCCATACCAGTAGGCTTTGATTAGCCCCTAGGCCAGTGAGCCTATACCAGTGTTAATGCATGATATTCCAGTGATCCTAGTGTTAGTTATGAAGATTTTGGCATTATTTTACAATACCATTGACAGTGATGCAAGTGTTTTTCGCCTTCAGGGACCATATAGGGGGTAGGTTATCTTGAGTGCCTTGCTAACCTAACCTTATGATAGGACCCCTATATGCTCTCTTCATCCCTAGCCCTAGGGCTTCCCTCTGGTAATCTTGTATCCTATTACATGTGATAGGACAAGACTCCTCAGAGTACTGTATCGCCTCCCCACCTAAGGGAATGACCCCTCCCTTAGTGTTGCGGACCTTAAAGGTAGGATCACCTCCTTTAAGCTGAATCGGTCCTGGACCTTTTCCTTGCGATACATCTTCTCCCTTCCTTGATTGGGGTCTAACGACCCTAATCCAGGTTAGGTTGGGAGGGCTGGTTTATGTACCTTGCTGAAATATACGCGTGCACCGTTTTTCAGTTGGTCCACCTACTATAGGTTAGGGTGAGCATCTCCCTTCCTAGGTGGCCGCTCTGGTACATAACCCATCCTTTCTTATAAGAAGACCCTTTCCCCCCCCCCAACCTATCTCTTGCCTAGCCTAACCTACCAGTAGGTTAGGCTTCATATGTCCCCTGTCCTACACTCCACCCTAGGCTTGAGTGCTGGACCCCGTGGTGCTCCCAGTGTTGTCCGCTCTGATACATAGTCCCTCCATAGTGCTATGGAGTCAGTTATCATTTGGTCGACACGAAGAGTCTCCACCCCTCCTTTGGGTACACCCTGTCCTCTCTTGGACTGCCTTAGCCCCGGCCATTGCGGCTCCTGCTTAGGATGATAGATTCACCTCTATCATGGTGGTACCTTTTCCAGAGGTGTCTTGACTAGGCTAGTACAGCCTTGCCATCCCACCTCCATCTTTGGTGCTTGTCCCTTGCCGCCTCTACCCCGGCTTTACCGCCACTACGGGTGACTTCCTTATCCTTGCCGCCTTCCCCCGAGTACCGGGGGATCGCCGCCGGCCGCCGGCTTACCGCCGTGGCCTCTCCATTCCCTCATAGCCTCGGCACACTGCCGACCCCTCCCGGAGTGCCGGCACTAGCTGCCGGCCCCCGGCCCCGGCTATGCTCCTTTATCCTTACCCCTGTCACCCTCCGACTGCCTCCGGCTGCCGGAACCGCCTCTCCTTGCCGGCGGCCGCCGCTACCGGCTGCCGCCACCCTGGCTTCTTTTGACCATAGAATGATCATTCTTGAATGCCAGAAACTCTGCTCGAGTGGCTTCCGGCGTGCCGGGGGTATGCCGGACCAGTCCGGAGGCGGCAAGATGCCTTGCACCCCTTCTCTCAGCTATCTCTACTAGCGATAGCTCCTAAAAACCGCACCTAGACGGCTTGTTAACGCAGACAAATTGGTACGGAATCGTACATTTTGTTCAGTTTTCACTCTGTCTTCTTGCGTGTTTCGTCTTTCCAGCACGCTACGTGTAATTGGCACGTCTGGTTGCCGGAACCTTACTAGGATCTCATGATCCCCAGACTTTCTTGATAAGATTTCAAGCCTAGTCTATATGGTAATTCTAAATGGAATTCCCATTATCAAGACACCTTCCATGGAGGCCTACGGCCACCTGGGACTGTCTGATGCTACGGCAACCAGCCGGGCGGGTTACACGAGGCATGCGTCTGTCTCCTTTCACCCACCCTTCTGTGCATCACAATTAACTTATGTTAATATTAACTTGTTAATAATTAACTTTATATACGAGCCATATTATGACTCTACAATACTCATCGTCTCTTTCTTTTACAGGAGGAGTACGTCAAGTGTGACCACGACTTCTGCGCGGTCCGTCGGCCACACTTTTATGGACACACGGCGTGTAGGACACACGCCCCTTGTGCTCACAAGAGAGGGGATCTCAAGTACTGGGGCCCCACCACCTGTTCGGTCTGCCAAGAATGCCTACAGAAAGCATTCTATGACCCTCCCTCAGCGGAGATTCGGGACACTGCTCGGGACAACCTACGCAAGTGGGTACGTGGCTTTCAAAAGAACGCCACTGGACCATACCTAGCCACAGAAGAAATGAGGTCTTTGCTGTTCCCAAAGGCCTCACCAGACTCAGTGGTCCCAGTTGAACAGATCCCCGTCGTCCAGATCACAGTGGAACCTGATACTGTCATGGCTCAGTGATTGTCACCTGGATTCAGAACATGATGAACACATGTCAGAGATCTCGGAGGACACCGAGAAAACCCTTATGGCCCAGGGTGAAGGGGAGGATGATGAAGAAGAGGACCGGGTAGTATATACCGAGTCCGATAAGGAGGATGCAACTCCCTCCATCCCCCCTCCTACTCCTACACCGACGGAAGTGTCTCTCCCGTCTACGTCCTCCACCACGACTCCTCTACCTACGGCACAGGATATGATTCGGCTCATTGAATCCGTGATGGAGCAGAAGCTCCAAGAAACTCACAAGATCATTCGGTCGATGGGAGGTTCCAAGGAATCTCGCAAAATCTCCATCAAGGACCTCCCCGCATGCTCGAGCGACAATCCGTGGCGGTTCGCCGAGCATATGGTCATCGCTGATGACAAGATCTTCGTCAGCGATAAGATCGGTTCCATACCCCTGGAAGAAGTGGAGTTCTTCCCCCGCTTTGAGGCGTATCCGGACTGTTACGTCCGTCTACGTTCAGAACCATCCTCAAAGGAAGAGACCGAACCGAAGGAGAAAATAGTGTTCGATCTCTCGAAGGCCCAGGCTATGCTTGCCAAAGCGCTTAAGAGCAGAGGCTTTACCTGCTCTGGATTCCGGCTCTGAGCAAGAAGTACCCCACCTACGTTGCGCCCGATGAAGTGATGCTACCCTTCACGGAAAAGGCCTTCGCTGCCTGCCTTAAGGCTGTAGAGGAAGGGAAATCCTGCCCTGCATTGGAGGAATGCAGACCTTTCTCCGCAGCCACCCCGCCCGACACCAAACACTGGAAGGATGTGCAACACACCTTCATGGTGGGCAAACTAGATCCTGACGTTGCTGGACGTCAGTTTAATGAGGACCTCCCCAAGCTAAACGAACACCTCCTTCGTAGGGAACAGGAAACGAAGGAGAGGCTGGCAGCATCTCTCACTCTCCAGGTCCAGATGGACGTAATGGCTGGTGACACCAGAGTCCCTGACCATTACATGGTCCTTGCCAAATCTCACATGGCAACCTTAGTCAAGGATCTGTACCATTTCATGCGAGCTCGTAGAGCCTGCAGAGAATTCGTGTTCACCAGTGCCACTGTCAGACACGAACCCCGGAAACTGATTGCCTCCAACATCTGGGGCAAGTACCTCTTCCCGTCTGATCTAGTGAAAGAGATCACAGACAAGGCCGCATCTGAGAACAGGAACCTTCTCAACAAATGGGGCATGTCTAGGAAGAGAAAGCCCTCTCAGGATGACGGTCCTCAGCCTAAGAGGAAGCAGTCGAAGCATAGACCCCAGCAACGTCAGCACAGACGCCAGTTTCCGGCACCCGCTACTCCCCAAGTGGTCGCTCAGCCGCCACAGACCTTTCAGTTGGTCCCACAGCCGGTTTTGCCCTCATCACCGGCCTTCAACCCCACCTTCGAGCAGCACTCCACTATCTTTCGTCCCAAGGGTAGAAGCTCAGGCAGGGGTTCCGGCAGAGATTCCTCTCGCCGGCCCTCCAGAGGCAGAGGAGGACAGGGAGCTAGCGGCCGAGGCAGCAAGTCCTCGGGACCACAGAAGCAATGAAGTGCTTCCGGTGGGAGGAAGACTACGCCACTTCCAGGATCGCTGGACCTTCGACTCCTGGGCACACAGCATCATCAAGAAAGGTCTGGGCTGGAGCTGGGCGCAACCACCCCCAACCTTCCAGCAATTCTTCCAACCTTCAACCCCCCTCTTGTAAGAATATGTGCTAGACCTCTTGAACAAGAAGGTGATAAGAAGGGTGAAGTCCACAAGGTTCCAAGGGAGACTGTTTTGTGTTCCCAAGAAAGACTCAGACAGACTCAGAGTCATTCTGGACTTATCCCCCCTCAACGTATTCATATCGAACGACAAGTTCAAGATGCTGACTCTCCAACAGATCAGAACCCTCCTGCCTCGAGGGTCTTTCACGGTCTCGATAGACCTGGCGGACGCATACTGGCACATACCAATGAACCATCACGCTTCCTCCTACCTAGGATTCCGACTCCAACGGAAAAGCTATGCCTTCCGGGCCATGCCCTTCGGACTCAACGTGGCCCCTCGGATATTCACAAAGCTAGCGGACGCAGTAGTAAAACAGCTCCGCATCCGAAACGTCCAGGTGATGGCCTACCTCGACGACTGGCTAGTGTGGGCGCCCTCGCCCGAGGATTGTATAGAATCCTGCAGAAAAGTTACCCAGTTTCTCGAACACCTGGGATTCCAGATAAACGCGAAAAAGTCTTGCCTATCTCCAGCTCAGAAGTTCCAATGGTTAGGCATCCACTGGAATCTTCAGTCACACCGCCTTTCCATTCCAGCAAAGAAAAGGAAGGAAATAGCAGGGTCCGTCAAGCGACTGTTAAAATCCAAACGGATCTCGAGACGCCAGCAGGAACAAGTTCTAGGCTCTCTACAGTTCGCCTCGATCACAAACCCAGTGCTTCGTGCACAGCTAAAGGATGCAGCGGGAGTCTGGAGACGTTCCGCATCCGTCGCTCGAAGAGACCTCAAGAGACGGCTCCCAAGCAGACTTCGACTTCTTCTAAAGCCGTGGTCAGAAGCGAGGGCCCTAAAAAGGTCCCTTCCTCTCCAACACCCACCTCCATCTCTCAACATCCATACGGACGCTTCATTGGAGGGTTGGGGAGGTCACTCCCACCAACAACAGGCTCAAGGCACTTGGTCTCCCCTATTCAAGACGTTCCACATCAACATCTTGGAGGCCATGGCGGTTCTTCTGACGCTGAAGAAACTCTCCCCGCCCCCGTCGGTACACATTCGCCTGACCCTGGACAGCTCTGTGGTAGTGCGTTGTCTCAATCGCCAGGGCTCAAGATCGCCCAAGATAAATCAGGTGCTCCTGACAATCTTCCGTCTGGCAGAAAGGAAGAAATGGCACCTGTCTGCAGTTCACCTACAAGGATTCCGCAACGTGACAGCGGATGCTCTATCTCGGACAAACCCGATAGAGTCGGAATGGTCTCTAGACGCAAGATCATTCTCCTTCATCTCTCACAGAGTCCCAGAACTCCAGATCGACCTCTTCGCAACGAGCGACAACCATCAACTTCCTCGATATGTAGCCCCGTACGAGGACCCCAAAGCGGAAGCGGTGGACGCCATGACCTTGGATTGGAACAGATGGGCCAAGATTTACCTGTTCCCTCCCACCAATCTTCTGCTGAAAGTCCTCTCCAAATTGAGAACCTTCAAAGGGACAGCAGCTCTAGTGGCTCCCAAGTGGCCCCGCAGCAACTGGTACCCCTTGATCCTGGAGATGCAGCCAACGCTGATCCCCCTCCCGGACCCAGTTCTCTCCCAGCAAATACAGAAGTCGACTGTCTTCGCTTCATCATCGAAAATCAAGGACCTTCATCTCATGATTTTCTCACCCTAGCCGCTAAGAAAAGGTTTGGGATTTCGAAGAAGAGTCTAGACTTCCTCGAGGAATACAAGACCGAATCCACGAGAAGGCAATACGAATCGTCTTGGAGGAAATGGGTCTCCTTCGTCAAGGCAAAGAACCCCTCGAAAATCACCATAGATTTTTGCATGTCCTTCTTCATTCACCTTCATGGACAAGGCTTGGCAGCCAACACGATTTCTACTTGCAAATCGGCCTTGACCAGACCTTTGTCATACGCCTTCCAAATAGATCTGTCTAGTGACATCTTCAACAAACTACCGAAGGCCTGTGCCCGTTTACGACCGGCACCCCCTCGGAGACCAATCACTTGGTCTCTAGACAAAGTTCTCCACTTCGCCTCCAACTTGGACAATGATTCATGCCCTCTTAAGGACCTGACTCAGAAAGTTATATTTCTCTTCGCTCTAGCTTCGGGAGCCCGAGTCAGCGAAATAGTGGCACTATCTAGAGAAGAGGGACATATCGTTTTCAATGATTCAGGAGACCTCTCCCTCTTCCCTGATCCGACGTTTCTTGCAAAGAACGAATTACCTACCAAACGATGGGGCCCGTGGAGGATATGCCCCTTGAAGGAAGATGCCTCTCTATGTCCAGTAGAGAGCCTTAAGGTCTATCTTCATAGAACTTCAAACTTTGGTGGAGGCCAACTCTTCAAAGGAGAAACATCGGGCAGCAACCTGTCACTAAAACAATTGAGAGCAAAAATCACCTACTTCATTCGCAGAGTGGATCCAGACAGTACACCCGCTGGTCATGATCCTAGGAAAGTCGCTTCGTCTCTGAATTTCTTTCAGAGTATGGATTTCAAAAGCCTCAAGAACTATACAGGCTGGAAATCCTCGCGTGTTTTCTTTAAACATTATGCGAAACAAGTGCTCGAAGTGAAACATTTTGTGGTAGCCGCAGGTAGTGTTATGAAACCTGCTCTGAACTCTGCTTAGAACAGTGAGTTATTAGGGACTCTAACTCGTCGGGTGCCTATGTTGACCCTCAAGTGATACGTAGTGAAGCAGAAACCACCTTGTGTTTTCTTTAACTGTTCTTACCTCAGGTGAAATGTCATAGTAGATTACCACATGAGTGCTACATGCCACGTGCATGACGTGTGTTACATAAAGACTAACGTTCCGTAGAACGAGTGCCTACTAATACTTGATTCTTCCCTTTCAGACTCAAGAGCACGCCTTTATGACTATGTACATTTTTATCAATGTAAATTTTTTTACTATTTATTGCATGACATGTATTGATTTACCTGCAATTATATAATAAAATGTCTATTTTATTACTTGTGCGTCTCCCTTGCTCCTTTCTTACTATGAAATATACTATTTGTCATAGTTTTATTACCCTTTATTCCTGGTTAAGGAAAATGCCAGGATTTACTCCGGGCATTTATTTATATAGAGCAAGTAAGTCTCCTTAGCGAATACTTTCTCAATTATGAAGATGAGTCAACTCCATACACGAAGTGTTCAACCACCACTTCTTCAAGTTTGTTTCGACGCGAATACCAAATCGCTCTGACTTATCTTATGGATCTCATTGTTCCTTCAGCCTATATGAATAGCCTTCCCATGACCACTTTGATCTTAGCATAGCCCGTGGGGACTTCCATGCCAGGGGGGCAGGAAGGCAACTGCCTCACGGTAGCTCTAGTATAGACCACTATGCTTTCGGCTCAATGTTTTAGCACTCACTTATAAAGGGAAAAAGTCTACCACGATACACTAATTCTCGGGTACTCTTCCATCAGGACGCCATGGCTTGAGCCCAAAAAACGGATTGTGAGCGAAGCGAAAAATCTATTTTTGGGTGAGATAGCCATGGCGTCCTGATGGACCCACCCTGTCTGTTATCAGGTCCCGCCCTGCGCCGCTGTATCATGGTGATGAGCGAGCTCCAGACTTTCGGAATGAGGACGGACGTGACGTCATCAAAAGCAATGGCGTCCGTCTGTTTACATCGCGAGTACCGATATCGCCACATCTAGATCGGCTGCGGCTCAGCTCCCAGCCACTCCCTGTCCGCCATATTGAAGCGTTAACTCTATATGGGGTGCAGATAGCTATGTGGCACGTCTATACATGCGTGTCCCCTGTTGTTACACGATGTCTTAAGGGGAAACCTTTAGGATACTCGCTCCAGAAGTTAGAATTCTGTGATAACCTGTGGTTTAATTCTCTGGGAAAATCCTAGTAGTGATTACCCAAGGAAGCTACCAAAAAGGATCCTTCCATCAGGACGCCATGGCTATCTCACCCAAAAATAGATTTTTCGCTTCGCTCAAAATCCGTTTTATAAACTAAAAATTTGAAAAAAGAGAAGTGGAAGAGAAATAAGATAGAAAAGTGGGCCCTAGTTTACCCTCTAGCAAGAGAACTCTACCCCAAGGCAGTGGAAAACCATGGTACAGAGGCTATGATACTACCCAAGACTAGAGAACAATGGCTTCATTTTGGAGTGTCGTTCTAGAAGAGCAGTTACCATAGCTAAAGAATTTTTTTCTACCCTTACCAAAAGGAAAGTCCATCCATCCATATCCCAAAGGCACTTCCCCCAATTTTGGGGGGTAGCCGACATCAACAAAGAAACAAAACAAAAAGGGGACCTCTACTCTCTACGTTCCTTCAGCCTAACCAGAGACTCAGCCGAGTTCAGCTGGTACTGCTAGGGTGCCACAGCCCAACCTCCCACATTATCCACCACAGATGAAGCTTCATAATGCTGAATCCCCTACTGCTGCTACCTCCGCGGTCATCTAAGGCACAGGAGGAAGCAGCAGGGCCTACTGGAACTGCGTCACAATCGCTCGCCATTCATTCCTATTTCTAGCACACTCTCTTGCCTCTCTCACATCTATCCTCCTATCACCCAGAGCTTTCTTCACACCATCCATCCACCCAAACCTTGGCCTTCCTCTTGTACTTCTCCCATCAACTCTTGTATTCATCACCTTCTTTAGCAGACAGCCATTTTCCATTCTCTCAACATGGCCAAACCACCTCAACACATTCATATCCACTCTGGCCGCTAACTCATTTCTTACACCAAAGGAAAGTAGCCACTGAATAATGAATGCCCGCTGATTCGGATCAGATTTGGACCTTAGTCTTGGCTGATTCGGACCATGTATTTAGGCTGATTCGGATAATTAGTAAGGCCTCATTCGAACCATTTGCTAGGCTGTTTTGAATTATTCGAACACAAACACAAATTTCCTTTTGACATAAACAGGCCCATAACCTATTAGTTCCTTACCCCACACCACGCAATGATGACTGACAGGGTGAAGTGTTTGGCTTGTGACCGAGTTGTGGCTGACTACTACTAGGCCATAGATTGCGATTCTTGTAGTGGCTGGTAACATCGAGGATGTGGAGACACTGATAATTATACTACAGTGAACCCTCGTTTATCGCGGTAGATAGGTTCCAGACCCGACCGCGATAGGTGAAAATCCACGAAGTAGTGACACCATATTTACGTATTTATTTAACATGTATATTCAGACTTTAAAAACCTTCCCTTGTACGTAGTACTGTTAACAAACTACCCTTTAATGTACAGAACACTTAATGCATGTACTGTACTACAGTACCCTAAACTAAAACAGTCACAAATATTAAAGGCGATTTTATATCATGCATTTCCTAAACACACCAAAAAGTACGATAAAAAATGGCAACCAATGTTTTGTTTACATTTTAATGAAGAAACAAACGCATTTAGTGTACACATCTGTGTATAGGTTAGTTTTTGCATCGATTATATTGATTATACAGTATGTTGATTTTGTTATTACCAATGTTTTACTTAATTTTTCTTAGGACTTCCAAATGAAATGTTTTTCTTTATGACGCCGCCTGAAACGACGGCGTCATAAAGTACGCTCAGTAAACAAAGAAGGCATTTAACGCGCATGATGAAAGTGATGAATAATGATATTTACAGTAAAAGCTTTTAGAAAATATGTTATTACAAATATTATTTACCGTGTCTAAATAAAATCATACAGTACATACTGTACATAGCAAAGCAGGAAAACAATTTATGAGAGAGAGAGAGAGAGAGAGAGAGAGAGAGAGAGAGAGAGAGAGAGAGAGAGAGAGAGAGAGAGAGAGAGAGAGAGATTGTTTTACGTACGTAAATGTAAATTTTAAACAAAAAAATATGATAGGTTACAACATGTATACTCTTCAGACTTTTAAAACCTTCCCTTTAACTTAATGCATACAGTACTAAACTAAAACAGGCACAAATATTAAAATGTTAGAATATTAAAGTAAAAAATAAAGATTGTTACTGTACTCACCACGAAAGAAGTTCAAGAAAAACTTGAATGATGGTGGCGATGAATTTGCTGCACAGTAGAAATGATGATGATGAAGCTGATGATGTCTTCTACTGTGCAGCCAATGATAGTATTTTAAGTCTCTTCAGACGGAGGTGTCTTTTCCTGGGACACCTCTTCAACTTCTTCCTGGGACACTTCTTCAATTTCTTCTGAAGGCGTAGTAGCAGGAGGAACTGGCTCTTTTTTGCGAGGCTGGAAGAACATTGTGATTTGAAGTTGCTGCCGCTGCTTCTTTTTTCGCTCGAAGAGCATCCTGTAGGGAGTCATGTCGTCATCGATCTTGTTGCAGAATTGCATAGACCAAACCATATCCTCGTCCCACTCTTGCGACATTTCTTTCAACTCCTTCGCATGGTTGCAGAACTTGGCAAGCCGTTCTAATGTTAAGCTCGTTTCTTCGACATTTTCTTGGGTCTCTTCCTGCGTTTCACTGTCTTCTTCACTGGCCAGTTTCGTCAGGTCTTCTAGGTCTGCGTCAGTTAGCGGCTGGGAATGGCAGTCCAACAACTCGTTGATGTCTTCAGTCGTCATGCCGCCAAACCCGTCACCTCCAATTATCGCAGCTAACTGCACAGATTTGTGTATTGCAGAGTGTTGTATTTCAGACGGTGTAAATCCCTCGTCATCGTAAACAATCTGGGGCCACAACTTCTTCCAGCTCGCATTAACGGTTGCAGGTTTCATTTCTTACAGTGCCTTCTGAATGTTCTGCAGGCACGTGGCTATTGTGTACTTCCGCCAGTACGCCTTCAAATTGAAATTTTCATCTTCATCTTCTTGGGCAGCATCCACACACGCAACGAGGTCCGCCAAGGTATTCTTCGAGTAGAGGGCCTTGAACGCCCTGATAACCCCCTGGTCCATCGGTTGAATTAATGACGTGGTGTTGGGTGGCAGGAACTCAACCTGAATGCCGTCACGTGACAGGTCAGTTGCGTGTCCACCAGCGTTATCCATAAGGAAAAGGATCTTAAATGGCAAGCCCTTCTCTAAGAGATATTTACTGACTTGCGGGATAAAACACTGGTAGAACCAGTTGGAGGTCAGCATCTTCGTAATCCATGCTTTTTCAATATTAAACTTACCCGATAATCATGTAGCTGTCAACTCCGTTGCCCGACAGAATTCTACGGGAGGGATACGCCAGCTATCACTATACTAGAAGGGGGTGTACTCACCAGCGCCACCTGTGGCCAGGTACTACAGTACTTCTTGTTGACACCTCCTCAATTTTTCCTCTGTCGTGCTTCCGGCAAGACGTTCTGGGATACGCTTATAATCTTGGAGTATTGTTCACGGCTTTTGGTGAAGTATTTCTCTCAGATTTCGGCTGTCGCTATACTGGAAACTTCTCTATTAGCTTAGATAGCTTTTATTTAGTTCTGATTAATGGTTAACGATCTTTTTGCTTGAATTGGAATCCCCCTTGGCTAACTCTTTGATTCAAGATGTCTGACATTTCACAAGCCCCACCCCATAGACGATGTAGGTCTTGTAATAGGCGTATTCCGAAGGCCTCGGTTGATCCTCACACCGCTTGTTCTGACTGTAGGGAAAGACCCTGTCAGTTGGAAGATCGATGTGAGGAATGCGCCGGACTTTCGGAACTTGAATTTGTCCGATTCCTGAAATATTCAACCAAGTTAGAGAGAGAGAGAGTTAGGAGGAGTTCTTCTCGCTCTTCACTTTTTTCCTCACCTCATGATCCCCTACCTTTTCCTCCCCCTGTAGTGGCTACCCCCGAACCTACTATTTGCCCTCAACCTGATATGTCTGTTGTTTTGCGTGCCATTCAGGCTTTAGGTGACAAAGTGGAATCGGTGGTTAGTGATCATAAGTCTCTTATGGCCGAAGTCAAGGAACTTAAGGTCAAAAGTGCAGTGGGAGGTAATAGTGCCAGTGCTGTGACAAGTGCTAGTGTCAGTGCAGTGCCAAGTGCTAGTGTCAGTGTCAGTGTGGTGCGTGAGGGTACTTCTGTGCGTGCCAGTCGTCCTCCCAGTCCGGGACCTCTTGCAAGCTCCCAAGCCCAGGGGAGAAGCAATGTCGAAGGGCAAAAGGGTTCGGCAGGCCTTGATCGGCGCACAGAAGTATCCTCGGTGGTTGCGGGCGTGTCTTACAGAGACCGTCACTCCCACCCGCAGACGATTGAGCCCGTCTTTTACTCGTCTGCTGAAGAATTGTCAGGGAGAAAACGCTGGACTCAGGTCTCAAGACCTCTCAAACGCAAAGTCCAGACCTCAAGAGCTCTACAACCTGGCTGCAGTCATTGGATTAGCTCTGACTCTCCGCAGTCATCAGGTGACTGCACACCTCCTAAGAGGGGTAAGGTGCTGCCGCAACAGACCTCATCTTCTGTTAAGGCTTTGCCTCAGCAGACCTTAGTGTCTGCCGACCCCAAGTTGACTTTACTGCAGTCCATGCAGTCACAGCTTGCGGTCTTAATGCGTGAGTGTCAGGCTGAGAAGGTTACACCTCCTCCTGCGATCGCTCCGCCTAACCGCAGTCCAGTCTGCCAGGCGTACGATGTTGAGGCTCCTCAGGATACCTTACCGCGTACTGAGTTGCCAGTTTCCAGCGGTGTGCAGCAACCTCTGCCTTCCTTAAGGCAACCTCAGCAATGGGAACAGGAAGCTTATGCCTTACTTCCTCCGCTTCCGCTTGCGGTTCCACCAGTGAGGCAACACTCTCTTGAGGTACGACAACCTCTTCCATCCATGAGGCAGACACCTCAGCTCTCGCTGCAGCGACCTCAACCCTCCTCAAGGCGAGAGCCTCAACACCTTAGCCTTGCGCCTCAGGAACCTCAACTCGCGAGACAAGAACTGCGTTCTGCGCAGCCGCTACCTCAACTCTCGCAGCTCACACCTCAGGAACCTCAACTCGTTCCTCAGGAACCTGCTACTGCGCATCCGCAACCCTTACAGCAAGCGCAACTCTTGAGTCAAGACACTCATGCCAGGAGTCAGCCTCCTCAACCCATGCGCCTACCTTCCGCTACTCTTTTTGACCAGCCTTTGCAGCCTGAACCTCAGGTTTTAACTCATCAACAGAGACTTGAGGATGAAACCACAAGCGTTTTTGCACCCGCTTGTTCAGATTCTGCTGTTCAGCATACCACTGTTCCATTACCTCTCACTTCGCTACACTCTGGTGATGAGGTTTCTGATGAGGAAGCTGCGCACCTGGATCCCTCATCAGACGTGGAAGAATCCAGGTCTTCTCCTCCACCTATTGACTTTCGTAAGGTTCTGGCTCTTTTCAGAGAGGTATACCCGGACCATTTTGTCTCTGCTACCCCCCGCTCTCCGCCATCTGAGTTTTCGCTGGGCATGCAGCCTGTCAAGTCAACATATACTAAGCTCGTCTTTGCAAGGTCCTCTAAGAGAGCTTTAAGAATTTTAGGGGAGTGGTTGCAGTCTAAGCAGCAACTAGGGAAGACTTCCTTTATGTTCCAACCGACTAAGCTCACTTCTAAAGCGGGCGTATGGTATGCCACAGGAGAGGAACCAGGCTTGGGAGTACCTGCCTCTGCCCAGGCTGACTTCTCAAGTTTGGTCGACTCTCCTCGTAGAACAGCAATGAGGCGCTCTAAGGTTTGCTGGACCTTCTCCGATCTAGACCACTTCCTAAAGGGTGTATTTCGTGCCTTTGAGATGTTCAATTTTCTAGACTGGTGCCTGGGGGCCCTTAGCAAGAAGACCTCCCCTGCGGACAAGGACTCGGCCATGCTTTTAATGTCCTGCATGGATAAAGCTATTAGGGATGGATCTGGCGAGCTTGCTTCAATGTTTGTGTCAGGAGTTCTTAAGAAAAGGGAGCAACTTTGTACCTTCCTTTCTTCCAGCATCACACCTTGTCAAAGGTCTCAACTCCTTTTCGCTCCGCTCTCTAAGTTCTTGTTTCCCGAAGTGCTTGTCAAGGACTTGTCTGCGGCCCTGATTCAAAAGGACACTCATGATCTTGTGGCCTCTTCAGCTCGTAAGACTAAGGTTGCTCCCTCAGTCCCCAGGACTTATCGCACCCCAGTGGCTGATACTCCTGCTACGAGGTTTATTCCGCCCTTTCGTGGTAGAGCCCCCAGCCGAGGAAGCTCCCGTCCAGACTCTTCCAGGACAAGTCTAGGAAAGGTTCCAAGACTTCAAAAGGCAAACACTGACTCTCCTCCTCTCCAGACAGCAGTAGGAGCCAGACTCAAGATCTTCTGGCAAGCCTGGGAAAAGAGAGGTGCAGACGCCCAGTCTGTCAGGTGGCTGAGGGAGGGTTACAGGATACCATTCTGCCGCAAACCCCCTCTGACCACTTCTCCCATCAACCTCTCTCCCAACTACAAGGAAAAGGACAGGAGGCTAGCGTTGCACCAGGAGGTGTCGCTCCTGTTACAGAAGAAGGCAGTGGTTATAGTCCGGGACCATCAATCCCCGGGCTTCTACAACCGTCTCTTTCTGGTGGCCAAGAAGACAGGAGGTTGGAGACCGGTGCTGGACGTCAGCGCGCTCAATGCTTTTGTCACCAAGCAGACGTTCACTATGGAGACGACGAAGTCGGTCCTAGCAGCGGTCAGGCAGGAGGACTGGATGGTCTCGTTGGATCTGAAAGATGCTTACTTTCACGTTCCTATTCATCCAGACTCCCAACCTTTCCTGAGATTCGTTTTTGGAAAGGTTGTGTACCAATTCCAAGCCCTGTGTTTTGGCCTAAGCACAGCTCCTATGGTGTTTACGCATCTGATGAGGAATATTGCAAAATTCCTCCACTTATCGGACATCAGAGCCTCCCTTTATTTAGACGACTGGCTGTTGAGAGCCTCCACGAGTCGTCGCTGTCTGGAGAGTCTCAACTGGACTTTGGACTTGATCAAGGAACTGGGTCTGTTAGTCAACTTAGAAAAGTCCCAGCTCATTCCCTCCCAATCCATTGTTTACCTGGGAATGGAGATTCGGAGTCAGGATTTTCGGGCTTTTCCATCGGCCCCAAGGATAAGCCAAGCCCTAGATTGCATCCTGAGCATGCTGAAGAGGAGCAGTTGCTCGGTGAGACAGTGGATGAGTCTCACAGGGACCCTTTCATCGTTAGCCCTGTTCATCGAGCTAGGGAGACTCCACCTCCGCCCTCTCCAATTCCATCTAGCAGCTCATTGGGACAAGGATTTGACGCTCGAAGCAGTCTCTATCCCGGTCACCAAAGAGATGAAGACCACTCTCTTGTGGTGGAAGACCAATCTCCTTCTCAGGGAGGGCCTATCGTTGGCGATTCAGACCCCCAATCTTCATCTCTTCTCGGATGCATCAGACTCGGGCTGGGGCGCGACCTTGAACGGACAGGAGTGCTCGGGAACGTGGAACAAGGAACAGGAAACGCTCCACATCAACTGCAAGGAGCTACTGGCAGTTCATTTGGCCCTATTGAACTTCAAGTCCCTCCTGCTAGGCAAGGTGGTGGAGGTGAACTCCGACAACACCACAGCCTTGGCTTACATCTCCAAGCAGGGAGGGACCCATTCGAGGAGCCTGTACGAGATAGCAAGGGACCTCCTCATTTGGTCAAGAAGTCTAAACCTCACCCTAGTTACGAGGTTCATTCAGGGCAACATGAACGTCTCAGCAGATCGCCTAAGCAGAAAAGATCAGGTCATCCCCACGGAATGGACCCTTCACAAGAGCGTGTGCAACAGACTTTGGACCTTGTGGGGTCAGCCGACAATAGATCTTTTTGCCACCTCCATGACCAAGAGGCTTCCTTTGTACTGTTCCCCAGTTCCAGACCCAGCAGCAGTTCATGTGGATGCTTTTCTGCTGAATTGGTCCCATCTCGACCTTTACGCATTCCCACCGTTCAAGATCATAAACAAAGTCCTTCAGAAGTTCATCTCGCACGAAGGGACACGGCTGACGCTGGTTGCTCCCCTTTGGCCTGCAAGAGAATGGTTCACAGAGGTACTACAATGGCTGGTCGACGTCCCCAGGACTCTCCCTCTAAGAGTGGACCTTCTACGTCAACCTCACGTAGACAAGTTGCACCCAAACCTCCACGCTCTTCGGCTGACTGCCTTCAGACTGTCGAAAGATTCGCTAGAGCTAGAGGCTTTTCGAAGGAGGCAGCCAGTGCGATTGCCAGAGCAAGGAGGGTATCCACTCGTAGAGTCTACCAATCCAAGTGGGAAGTCTTCCGGAGCTGGTGTAGAGCCAATGCAGTTTCCTCTACCAATACCTCTGTAACCCAAATAGCTGACTTCCTATTACATCTAAGGAATGAGAGATCCCTTTCAGCTCCTACAATTAAAGGGTACAGGAGTATGTTGGCTTCAGTTCTCCGCCACAGAGGTTTGGACCTTTCTTCCAACAAGGACCTTCAAGACATCCTTAAGTCTTTTGAGACTTCTAAAGAACGTCGTTTACCCACTCCAGGCTGGAATCTAGACGTAGTCTTAAGGTTCCTTATGTCGCCTAGGTTCGAACCTCTCCAGTCAGCTTCCTTCAAGGACCTTACCCTCAAGACTCTTTTTCTCGTCTGCCTTGCAACAGCTAAAAGAGTCAGTGAGGTTCATGCCTTCAGCAAGAACATTGGGTTCACATCCGAATCTGCGACATGTTCTTTACAGCTCGGATTCTTAGCTAAGAATGAACTTCCTTCACGTCCTTGGCCTAGATCGTTTGAAATTCCTAGCCTTTCCAACATGGTAGGTAACGAGCTAGAAAGAGTTCTTTGCCCTGTCAGAGCTCTGAAATATTATCTTAATAGGTCTAAACCTATTCGAGGACAGTCAGAAGCCTTATGGTGTGCAATCAAGAAACCTTCGATGCCCATGTCCAAAAACGGGGTTTCGTATTATATAAGGATTCTGATTAGAGAAGCCCATTCTCATTTGAAGGAGGAAGACCTTGCTTTGCTGAAGGTAAGGACCCACGAAGTGAGAGCCGTAGCCACTTCGATGGCTTTTAATAAAAACCGTTCTCTGCAGAGCATAATGGATGCAACTTATTGGAGGAGCAAGTCAGTGTTTGCATCATTTTATCTTAAAGATGTCCAGTCTCTTTACGAGAACTGCTACACCCTGGGACCATTCGTAGCAGCGAGTGCAGTAGTAGGTGAGGGCTCAGCCACTACATTCCCTTAATCCCATAACCTTTTTTAACCTTTCTCTTGAATGCTTTTATTGTTGTTTTTATGGTTGTTACGGTAGGCTAAGAAGCCTTCCGCATCCTTTTGATTTGGCGGGTGGTCAATTCATTCTTGAGAAGCGCCTGGGTTAGAGGTTGTGTAGAGGTCCTTTAGTAGGGGTTGCAGCCCTATATACTTTAGCACCTTAGAGTTGATTCAGCCTCCTAAGAGGAACGCTGCGTTCAGTAAGGAAGACGAACTTAATAAAGGCAGAGTAACGGTTCAAGTCGACTTCCTTACCAGGTACTTATTATTTCATTGTTATTTTGAGATAACTGATTATATGAAATACGGGATACTTAGCTATCCTTTAGTCATGTACACTGGTTTTCACCCACCCCCCTGGGTGTGAATCAGCTACATGATTATCGGGTAAGTTTAATATTGAAAAATGTTATTTTTATTAGTAAAATAAATTTTTGAATATACTTACCCGATAATCATGATTTAATTGACCCTCCCTTCCTCCCCATAGAGAACCAGTGGACCGAGGAAAAATTGAGGAGGTGTCAACAAGAAGTACTGTAGTACCTGGCCACAGGTGGCGCTGGTGAGTACACCCCCTTCTAGTATAGTGATAGCTGGCGTATCCCTCCCGTAGAATTCTGTCGGGCAACGGAGTTGACAGCTACATGATTATCGGGTAAGTATATTCAAAAATTTATTTTACTAATAAAAATAACATTTTTGATTATGCATGCAGTACACGGGAAGGAGATTCTTATTTTTATTTTTCAAAGCGCGAGGATTTTTCGACTTGTAAATAAGCCCCGGCTTTAGCAAAAATCCAGCAGCATTTCCACACATCACAAGGGTTATGCGATCTTTGAATGCTTTAAAGCCAGAGGCTTGGGCTTCTTCTTTAAACAGGAAAGTTCGCGACGGCATTTTCTTCCAAAACAAGCCGGTCTCATCCATATTAAACAATTGTTCCGGCTTGTATCCACCTTCAGTGATAATGTTCTTGAACGTCTCGTTCGCGTAAGTTTCAGCAGCGGCAGTGTCAGCGGAAGCAGACTCGCCATGCAGGGAAACGCTTTTCAGGCTGAAGCGTTTCTGAAACTTTGCGAACCATCCTTTGCTGGCGGAAAAACGTTGTTTCTGAGGCTGGGAATCAGTGGATGTCCCTGGTTGAGGTTCATCTACATCATCTTCTTCAGCATGGTCGCCATAGTCGTCTTGAGGTTCCTTTGCCGCAAAATTCTCATACAAGCTCAAAGCCTTGGTTCGGATTGTGTTCGTATCCAAGGCTATCTTCTTCTTCCGGCAGTCGGCAATCCACTGTGCTAAAGCACCTTCCATGCGTACGATCGTTTTATTACGCGTGGTAACGACTCGCTTCGCTGATCTGCTAAAGGTGATTGCAGCCGTCTTTCTAATGTTCGCCTCGTCCTTCTTGATGTAGCGAACGGTGGATTCGTTGACTCCAAAATGGCGGGCTGCGGCCGTGTAACTTCTGCCTTCTTTTAACATATCGAGAAGCGTCACCTTCTCAGCAATCGTCATCATCTTTCGGTGGCGTTTAGGCTCACTACCAGCCTTAGCAGAAGCAGAACGCTTGGGAGCCATTGTACAGTAGGGGTTAAACAGAAAGTTCAACAAAAAGTTCAACTTAAAACAGTCACGCGCAGCACAGATTAAAGTTCACAATAACGTAGCAGCATCTACACGGGGAGAGGGCGGCGAACGAAGTGGCCGCGAAAAGATGCTGGAGGTTGGAGAAGCGGTCAAAACACCAATCATAGGCTAGATTACAAAACTTGGGTTCTGATTCGTCATCTATCAGCGCTTGAACCAATCACAATCCGTCTTACATACTACGTAGTAGTTACCAATTCAAATACAAGGTACCCTACGTATACAGCTTTACGTACGCTATTTTACGCTTGTTTTGTTGTAGGATATGTACCCTTATTCGAGATGTAATTTTTGCAACAAAGAATATTATTGGATGCAGTATAGTACTATGTACGTATACATACAAAATATTCATGGAAAAGATGCACATCCATTACATTTGTAGTATTAGCCATCAGCAGCCTTACACCATTCAAATACGGTATGACTGCATCTGATTTGCGTTTCATGCTCGATTTAATTTTACTACGTACTGTATACTGAATTATCGTATGATCACATTCTCTTTTCGTGTTTTATTTCTTTCTGTACTGAATTATATGTCATATGTAATGCAATGAACCATCAGTAAGAGCAGATCTTACTAATTACAGTATTAATGGAATTACAGGTAACGAAATATCGTATTTGGGGTCTTCATATATCGCGGTATTTTCAAAATTTTTGGAAAATCCGCGATATGTTTATATACATGGGTTATGAAAAAAATCCGCGAAGTGGTGAATCCGCGATGGTCGAACTGCGAAGTAGCGAGGGCTCACTGTACTTAATAACAATAGTGTCGTGCATCTTCGGTAGGACCGGATGGGGAAGTGAAGATACTGGGGCCAGAACGAGTATCAAAATCAAAACCGGGAAACCTGACGAGGGGAGAAGCTCCCAGTCGTCATAGGGATCACCGGAGGTGAATAACAGGTGATTATACGGACATAAAATAGTACTAGCGATCCCTGCTCAAACCACTATGCCAACGGAGATCCATCGGCGGAGCTCCGGCGTGGGGCTCCTAACGAAACTCTAAGGAAAAAGCACTATGTCCTGTCCCCTATATCCCCAAGCCATAGCGGGGGAAGATGGGGAGGGACTGAGGGAAAGAGAGGAAACGCAGATGGTGGCTTGGAGAGCGGGCCATGTAGGGGATCCTAACTCAAGTCGGGATAAGTAATAAAACTGGCTCTAGCACGACTGGACCGCAAACACTATAAAATAACAAACTGAACTAGAGTAAGCTAGGAAGAAATAGGGTAACCTTAGACACTGTGAATAAATAAAATAAAAACGAGAGAGGGGGAGAAACCAGCCTCTAATGAGCAGGTGGGAACTAAGTCCAAGTAGCCTACGTGTATTAGGCTAACTGAGCTAAAAAGGGTAAAGAGGGGGAAACTCCAGCCTCTCTCTTGCTAAGGTTATCTCTACTCAACCTAGTAAATAAAAATACTGTAGAACCTTTAGTGAGAAATCACTAGTACACTTGTGTAATAATGACCTGTCCGTTGAAGTAAAAAGGTCCTAATAACGTGGAATTAGCGAAGAAGAGAGGACAAAACGGCCAGGATAGAAAGGGAAAATTCCTCTCCAGCGTTACGATAAACTAAGTTAAAAGAACACATCAGAATGTGAAAAACAAATACAGGCCTGAACTCTGTTCTTCACTAAAGCTGAGTAAAAACGGGACTCGGAAGCAACTCATGTATAACAAAAATTAACCAAAGGGTTACATATGAACTAAATTAGAGGTTCAGGGCGAAAAATAAACTGGGCAAATGAACCTTAAACATGAGAAGTAATAACTACCCGATAAAATATATATCCCGAATACTAACGGGAAAACAACATAAGCTGTGACGCGCTAATGGCTGCCCATGGCCGAAGCCTGCGCTAACAAACAACACGCAAAACGCGAATAAATGGTAAAATTCCATAACACTGGGAATGAAAACAGAATCTAGGGTACTTAACATTGGTGCAGGGGGTAAGGAGAGCCTCAGCCATCTCAAAAAGAATCCAAAAAGAGTGCAAAACAACAGACACAAAGCAAAGGTAGCAACGCTTTACGAGTCCAAAAAGAAGGATGTAAGGTGGCGTTGGTGGGGTGGTCCAGGTTGATGCGGTGGAGACTGCTGTAACGGCACACCCCTCTTGTATACATTGATGAAGGAATATTCTAAATGGAAGACGACCTGTGAATAGTGGTTTTTCAATATTAAACTTAGCCGGTGATCAGCCTATAAGCTGTCAGCTCTGCTGCCTGACAGAAAAACCTACGGTCAAAATACGCCAGCGATCGCTATACAGGCAGGGGGTGTACATCAACAGCGCCATCTGTCGAGCAGGTACTCAAGTACTCCATGTAAACACAGAACCAATTTTCTCTCTGTCGTGCCACCGGCAAGACCTACTAAATTCGCTGTTGCTTACTGGATTGGTTTTCACAGATTTTGGTGAAGTACACATTTCTAGTTATTAGCTTTCGCTTTGCAGAGGTTATCTTCAATACTTCCTTGCATTCTTTTATTGAATTTTGGATTATTTGTTGACGACTTGGATAGATTTTGAATTCCCCTTTGACTAATTCAAGATGGCTGACCCTTCTCAAGTCCCTAAATACAGAAAGTGTAGTGCTAGGGACTGTTCAAGGCGTCTTCCGAAGGCCTCTATCGATCCGCACACCATTTGTTCCAATTGTCGGGGTAAAACCTGTCAATTGGAAGATCGATGTGAGGAATGCGTTGGGCTTTCGGAATTCGATTTTCTTGAATTCCTGAAATATTCACGTAGGCTAGAGAGAGATAGAGTCAGGAGAAGTTCATCTCGCTCCGTTGATTTTTCCTCTCCCCATGCCCCACAACCTATTCCTTCCCCTGTAGTGGTTGCTCCTGATCCCCCTTCTAGCACTCAACAACCTTCGATGGCAGATATGATGCGTGCCATCCAGGCTCTGGGTGAGAGAGTCGAGTCATTGGCGAGTGACCGTAACCAACTCATGGCAGACGTCAAGGAGTTGAAGGGTAAGAGTGCAGTGGGTAGTGACAATGTGAGTGGTAGTGTTGTGGAAAGTGTTAGTGTTGCGCTTGAGGGTGCGTCTGTTCGTGCCTGTCGTCCTCCCAGTCCGGGACCTCTTGCAAGCTCCCAAGCCCAGGGGAGAAGCAATGTCGTACGACCAAAGGGTTCGTCAGGCTTTAATCAGCGGACAGACGTTCCCTCCGTGGTTTCGGACGTATCTTGCCAAGATCGCCCCACCCACAAGAAGATGAGAGAGCCCATTTATTCCTCGTCTGCGGAAGATGTTTCTCGGAAGAAACAATGGACCAAGGTCTCACGACCTCTCAAACGCAAGTCGGTCCCTTCCGCGCAAGTCCAACGGCCCAGTTGTAGCCACTGGGTCAGTTCGGACTCGCTGCAGTCTTCCGATGACTGCACACCTCCTAAGAGAGGAAAAGCGGTACCGCAACAGGCAGTAACACCGTCTGTTGCCGCACCTGCTACTGTAGACCCTAAGTGGTCTTTGCTGCAGACCATGCAGACACAGTTAACATCTTTAATGCAGGACTTTCGTGCGGAGAAGGTTGACGCTGCACCCGTTAGCCTACAACCAACCACGGTTGTGCGTCCAGTAGACACTGAGGCTACCTTCTCCCGCACTCCAGCTGTGAGAGTCCCGCCACCCATGCGCAGTGTACCCTGCCAGCAGCATGTTGACGTTCAGCGACGCACGGAACCCTCCGTTGACGTTCGCGAGTTACAACAACATCCTAAGTTGTTTTGTTTTGACGCGGTGCGTCAACCTCCGCAACCCACTGTGGTTACCTCTACTCGCCCACAGCAGACTAGACAGTCAGGAGTAGACGCTTTGCGCCCCCGCGCAGCTATGGTTGTTGCCAGCTCACCGACTGGCCAACAGTTCCATGACGTTGCGTCCAGTGCAGTCACGCATGCACCCGTGCTGCCGGACTCAGCTGACCAGCCATTTCCTACTCCTTTTGATGGACTCTCTGATGATGACGACGCTGCACACCTTGACGACCCGCACATGGACATCGACGAACCCAAGACCACGCCTCCCTCCTTGGACTTTAGGAAAGTTCTTGCACTGTTCAAGGAGATGTATCCTGATCAGTTTGTTTCTGCAGCCCCACGCTCTCCTCCATCTGAGTTCGCTTTAGGCACGCAGTCATCCGCGCCTGCCTTTACGAAGCTCGTCCTCGCCCGCTCGTCCAAGAGAGCTTTAAGAGTGTTGGGAGATTGGATGCAGTCCAAAAAGCACCTTGGGAAGACAGCATTCTTGTTTCCCCCTGCGAAACTCGCTTCCAGATCGAGCGTCTGGTATGCCACGGGAGAAGTTCTCGGCTTGGGAGTTCCTGCCTCTGCCCAGGGCGACTTCTCAAGTCTAGTAGACTCTCCCCGCAGGCTGGCCATGAGACGCTCCAAGATTTGTTGGACTCCTTCAGATTTAGACCATCTGATGAAAGGAGTGTTCAGAGCCTTCGAAGTGTTTAACTTTTTGGATTGGTGTTTGGGAGCGTTGAGCAGGAAGACCTCCCCTTCTGACAAGGAAACTTCCATGCTCATTATGTCCTGCATGGACAAGGCCATACGGGACGGTTCCAGTGAGCTTGCGGCTTCGTTCGTTTCCGGGGTCCTCAAGAAACGGGAAAACCTTTGCTCCTTCTTGTCAGCTGGAGTAACACAATGTCAGAGATCGGAGCTTATGTTTGCTCCTCTCTCGAAGTGCCTTTTCCCAGAGGAGTTGATCAAGGAAATTGCTGCCTCCTTTATTAAAAAAGACACGCATGACCTGGTTGCGTCATCTGCCCGCAAAGCCACCCCTTTGCCTACCGTGTCTAGACCCAGGATGGATACTCCAGCGTCAAGATTTATTCCGCCCTTTCGTGGCAGAGCCTCCAGCAGAGGAGATGCACGTGCCGAAGGGAAACGTGGGAGTAAGAAGAAAGGTACCAAGTCCTTTAGAGGCAGAGTCTGACTGCCTCCTTCTTCAGACAGCAGTGGGAGCCAGACTCAAGAACTACTGGCAGTCCTGGGAGAACAGGGGCGCAGATGCACAATCTGTGAAGTTGCTCAGAGAAGGGTACAAGATCCCATTCTTGCGCAAGCCCCCTCTAGCAACGACTCCCATCGACCTCTCTCCCAGGTACAGAGAGGAGGACAAGAGACTAGCTTTGAAGCAAGAGGTGTCTCTCTTACTAGAAAAGGGAGCGGTAGTCAAAGTCCGGGACCATCAATCCCCGGGCTTCTACAACCGTCTCTTCTTAGTGGTAAAGAAGACAGGAGGGTGGAGACCGGTGCTAGACGTCAGTGCTCTGAATGTCTTTGTCACAAAGCAGACGTTCGCCATGGAGACGACAAAGTCTGTTCTAGCAGCGGTCAGGAAGGAAAGCTGGATGGTCTCTTTAGACCTCAAGGATGCTTACTTTCACGTCCCCATCCACCCAGATTCCCAACCTTTTCTAAGGTTCGTTTATGGGAAGGTTGTCTACCAATTTCAAGCCCTGTGATTTGGCCTAAGCACGGCGCCTCTTGTCTTTACGAAACTGATGAGGAATATTGCCAAATTCCTGCATTTAGCAGACATCAGAGCCTCCCTCTATTTGGACGACTGGCTTCTAAGAGCTTCGTCCAGTCGTCGCTGTCTGGAGAATCTAAAGTGGACTCTAGATCTGACCAAGGAATTGGGTCTCCTGGTCAATATGGAAAAGTCCCAACTGGTCCCATCCCAAACTATAGTGTACCTAGGGATGGAGATTCACAGTCAAGCTTTTCGGGCTTTTCCGTCGGCCCCCAGAATAAGTCAAGCCCAAGGATGCATCCAGAACATGCTAAAGAAGGACCGATGTTCAGTCAGACAGTGGATGAGTCTGATAGGGACGCTTTCATCACTGGACCAGTTCATTGCGTTAGGGAGACTGCACCTCCGTCCCCTTCAATTTCACCTAGCTGTTCACTGGAGAAAGGACAAGACGCTAGAAGCGGTCTCGATCCCCATTTCCGAGAAGATGAAGTCATCCCTGACTTGGTGGAAGGACAACATCTACCTCAGAGAGGGTCTGCCCCTGGCTGTTCAGACCCCCAACCACGTTCTCTTCTCGGACGCATCGGACACGGGCTGGGGTGCGACATTAGACGGTCGGGAATGCTCGGGCACTTGGAACTCGGATCAAAGAACGTTACATATCAACTGCAAGGAGCTACTGGCAGTTCATCTGGCCTTGAAAAGCTTCAAGTCCCGCCTTCTAGGCAAGGTGGTGGAGGTGAACTCAGACAACACCACAGCCTTGGCGTACATCTCCAAGCAAGGAGGGACCCATTCTATGACGTACGAGATCGCAAGGGACCTCCTCACCTGGTCAAGAGATCTAAACCTGTCTCTAGTAACGAGGTTCATTCAAGGCAACATGAATGTCATGGCGGATTGCCTCAGTCGGAAGGGTCAAATCATCCCAACAGAATGGACCCTACACAAGGATGTGTGCAAGAGACTATGGGCCACATGGGGCCAACCTACCATAGATCTCTTCGCAACCTCGATGACCAAGAGGCTCCCAACTTATTGCTCGCCAATCCCGGACCCAGCAGCAGTTCATATAGATGCTTTTCTACTGGATTGGTCCCATCTAGACCTTTATGCATTCCCCCCGTTCAAGATTGTCAAGAAGGTACTGCAGAAGTTCGCCTCTCACGAAGGGACAAGGTTGACGTTAGTTGCTCCCCTCTGGCCCGCGAGAGAATGGTTCACCGAGGTACTTCAATGGCTGGTGGACGTTCCCAGAACTCTTCCTCTAAGAGTGGACCTTCTACGTCAGCCACACGTAAAGAAGGTACACCCAAGCCTCCACGCTCTTCGTCTGACTGCCTTCAGACTATCGAAAGACTCTCGAGAGCTAGAGGCTTTTCGAAGGAGGCAGCCAGGGCGATTGCTAGAGCAAGGAGGACATCCACTCTTAGAGTCTACCAGTCGAAGTGGGAAGTCTTCCGAAACTGGTGCAAGTCGGTATCAGTATCCTCAACCAGTACCTCTGTAACTCAAATAGCTGACTTCCTTTTATACCTGAGGAAGGAAAGATCTCTTTCAGCTCCCACGATCAAGGGTTACAGAAGCATGTTGGCAGCAGTCTTCCGTCACAGAGGCTTAGATCTTTCCAACAACAAAGATCTACAAGACCTCCTTAAGTCTTTTGAGACCTCGAAGGAGCGTCGTTTGGCCACACCAGGTTGGAATTTAGACGTGGTACTAAGATTCCTTATGTCAGAAATGTTCGAGCCACTACAATCAGCCTCCTTTAAAGATCTCACTTTAAAGACTCTTTTCCTCGTCTGCTTAGCAACAGCTAAAAGAGTCAGTGAGATACACGCCTTCAGCAGGAACATCGGATTTTCATCTGAAACGGCTACATGTTCTTTACAGCTTGGTTTTCTAGCCAAAAACGAACTACCTTCTCGTCCTTGGCCGAAATCGTTCGATATTCCAAGCCTTTCTAATTTGGTTGGAAATGAACTAGAAAGAGTCTTATGCCCTGTTAGAGCTCTTAAGTTCTATTTAAGACGAACTAAACCTTTACGAGGACAGTCAGAAGCTTTATGGTGTGCTATTAAGAAACCTTCTTTACCTATGTCAAAGAATGCAGTTTCCTATTATATCAGACTGTTGATACGAGAAGCTCATTCCCATCTGAATGAGGAAGACCATGCTTTGCTGAAGGTAAGGACACATGAAGTTAGAGCTGTCGCAACTTCAGTGGCCTTCAAACAAAACAGATCTCTGCAGAGTATAATGGACGCAACCTATTGGAGAAGCAAGTCAGTGTTCGCGTCTTTTTATCTTAAAGATGTCCAGTCTCTTTACGAGAACTGCTACACCCTGGGACCATTCGTAGCAGCGAGTGCAGTAGTGGGTGAGGGCTCAACCACTACATTCCCCTAATTCCATAACCTTTTTTAATCTTTCTCTTGAAATGTTTTTTATTGTTGTTTTTGGGTTGTCCGGAAGGCTAAGAAGCCTTTCGCATCCTGGTTGATTTGGCGGGTGGTCAAATTCTTTTCTTGAGAAGCGCCTAGATTAGAGGTTTTGATGAGGACCTTTAGTATGGGTTGCAACCCTTGATACTTCAGCTCCTAGGAGTCGCTCAGCATCCTATGAGGATCGCGAGGCTCAGTAAGGAAGACGTACTTAAAAAGGCAGAGTAATTGTTCAAGTCGACTTCCTTACCAGGTACTTATTTATTTTATGTTTGTTATTTTGAATAACTGCTAAAATGAAATACAAAATACTTAGCTCATAATAATGTAAACATGTAATGCTGGTCTCTACCCACCCCCCTGGGTGTGAATCAGCTTATATGATCACCGGCTAAGTTTAATATTGAAAAATGTTATTTTTATTAATAAAATAAATTTTTGAATATACTTACCCGGTGATCATATATTAAAGGACCCTCCCTTCCTCCCCAATAGAGACCCAGTGGACCGAGGAGAAAATTGGTTCTGTGTTTACATGGAGTACTTGAGTACCTGCTCGACAGATGGCGCTGTTGATGTACACCCCCTGCCTGTATAGCGATCGCTGGCGTATTTTGACCGTAGGTTTTTCTGTCGGGCAGCAGAGCTGACAGCTTATATGATCACCGGGTAAGTATATTCAAAAATTTATTTTATTAATAAAAATAACATTTTCACACGCCCTTTCTTTATACACAACGCCCTAAGGGGTGCTCGCGCGAGGGTAGTAACCTCTGCATTCCAATGCTTTAACTTTCTCTGGTATATTTGGAATATATTTATATCAGAATATTGACTAGAAGGACCTTTTCATCGGCGAACACAGGTTGACCCAGAAATACAAATTATCTAAGAATTTGTCATATCACTTAACAAATCTGTGATATCTAATCAATTCAATCAAATTAGAGGGCTTAGAACCTGTCAGAGTGTTGGCGTCTTATTCTATGCAAACCAGTGTTAACCCTTTGAGATTGAGGGGGGTTATGTCTCAGAATTTGTCTGTGGAAAACATACACTGACCACAAATAGGCACACCAATATTCTTTGTTATTTTTAACTTTTAATTCTTTACAGGAGAAGTTAAGTCACTAGTATTTGATTCTTGTGTAATTCCTCTTTGATCTGGATCTTCATGAATGTTCTTTCTTTATGAATTTCTGAGCTTTTCCAGTAGTATTAGTCCTTCTACTTCAATGTTTATTACTCTCCGGACATTTATTAGTTTTTCTTTGAAATTTTAAAAATGGTGACAGAGAAAACTTACTTAAAGGAGATTAACTCAAAATTCTGGACAGGAAATTCTTTCGTCAGTGAATTTATTCTTTCAGGCTTTTAAGATGTTTTTTTTTACATACTCCACATGAATTATGATTGTTCATTTTCTTTTCTTTGCAGAGCACTCCGTATGTAGCCAATTTAGTGGAGAAAATTGGGAACAAAATTGTTCAAGGGGTGAGTATACATGTACAAATTTTTAAAATTTTTATTACCTTATAAGATTGTAGTACAATTACAAATAATTATTCCTACATGGCATACAAACCCTCGTCCTTTAATTAGGAAGATTACTTCAGCACGAGCTGGAATCGGTTGTTGAAGTTGTATAATGAGCAGGTATTAACTGGTGAAGTGCAAGGTGAGAAGCCCTGTCTCCTCTGTAGTCAGAGAAGTCTTGCTTTTGCTTCGGTGGCTGATGAGTACGGACAAACAAAAGAGCTCCTGAAAAAACTTAATTCTTTCTCTTTTGCAATGTATGTTGTTGGAAATGGAATAGAAGCAAGAATTTCATGCTTGCCAGGGGAAAGGTGGATGCTGCAACCTCTTCGTAGCGAAGCTGACTGTGGATCCGCACTCTCTCTGTGCTTCATGTGGGGTTAGGTACTATTCAGCGCCGCCGATTCAGCACTGCCAGTTCAGCGCCTGGTCATTTCAGCGCCAAAAAAAAATTAGCGACAGCCATCTCATGCCAGAAAAAATTTTAACACTCTCTCTCTCTCTCTCCCTCTCTCTCTCTCTCTCTCTCTCTCTCTCTTTCTCTCTCTCTCTTTCTCTCTCTTTCTCTCTCTGTTCACACAGTAGTTTGTATAATTTCAGTACCAAACCGCTATTTATTGATCTCGGTGATTCCATTGTTTAATTAAAATCTCTCTCTCTCTCTCTCTCTCTCTCTCTCTCTCTCTCTCTCTCTCTCTCCTCACACAGTAGTTTGTATAATTTCTGCGCCAAACCGCTACTTATTGATTTAGGCGATTCTGTTGTTTAATTGAAATGTTTAAAGGTCCCTTGTGGGACCTTTATGTCGGCGGTAGACACCGATCCTCACACCTTGTGTCCTCATTGTAGGGGCCAACGGAGTGAAAAGGGTAATGTATGCGGTGAATGTAGGGAGTGGTCTACCTCCCAGTGGGAGAAGTTTGCCCGGCGCCGGAAGAGGAAGTCCAAAAGGGATATTTCTCCTCCAAAGGCTTCTTTGAAGAGAGAAAATCACAAGGCCTCTTCTTCCGTAGCCCAAACCTCTTCCGAAGCAACCACTCGATCAATCTCTTCCGAGAGGCCGTCGAAGGGGAGCGTAGACCGTTGTTCTGTTGACCGATCCCGGGGTGCGGGAGAGGTAGTTGCCTCCCATAGCGAGGCAGCTGCCCCTCCTGCCTCGGAGGAGGATATTGATTTCCCTGTGCCTAATCGTGATTTGTTGCAGCTTTGGTCTTCCTTGGGGCTTCAGGGTTCGCCCTCCAAGGAAGCCCTGTTTGATATGATCAAGCTGGGAGCAGCTGTTAAACAGTCGCCGGCGATAAGAGACGTAGATCGTCTGTCTATCGTTGACGTTGTTATAACGGAGGCCTCCGGTGTGTCGGATCAAACTGCTCCTGTTGTTGCTGAGGTAGCTGAAGGATCTGATTCCCCCTCCAAACATCTTTTGAGGGTGGAACTTAGTCCCACGGTCTCTCCTGCTGGTGAGTCTTCCCCCCCCGGGGGAGTTCACTTACAGAGACTCCTCTGCGGAGGCCTTACGAAGGTCAGCTTGCTGATCCCACGGCCCCTAGAGGGCGTATAAGGTGGAAGGCTCGTCCTCCCATTCACCGTAGAGGACTTCCTTCTCCTCACAAGGGAGTTAGGAGGCGCCTTTTCGGCTCGTCGTCTCAGCAGTCGTCTGCGGAGGAGACTCGTCGTTCTCCGATCCTGCCAGCTACCACCTTAGACCTCTCCGAAGATCGTTCGCGATCTCCTTCGGTGGAAGGTCGTCCTTCGGGACCTCCAGACCTGCTGTCCTGCCATCACCCTTCAAGGATGCTGATCCTGTCATTGTACAGGCATCGGTCCCTTTGGGGCATAAGGGACTTGAGCGCAAAACTGTGCCTCAGTCCCTTAAGCGGCAGGCACCCCCTGTGCGCCGTCTTGCAGCTGTTCCTGACTTAGTGCCACTGCACTCCCTTGCGCGCGTGCGCGCTCCTGCTCCTGTCCTTACGCGCCCACGATCTCCTGCGCGTCCTCCTGCAGTTCCTGTTGTAGAGTGCCAGTGCTCTCCTGCGCGCCAGCGCCCTTTTGCAGTTCCTGCTACAGCGCTCAAGAGCTCTCCTGTTCGTCAGCGCTCCCCATGGCCTCAGCGAACTTCTGGAATTAAGAGCACAGCCACAGTTCCTGACAGCGCGGAAGCGCTCACTAACACGCCAGCGCTCTCCTACAGTCCAGCGCGCAGTACAGGAGGTACCTTAGCTAGAGCACAGGCATTTCACAGGTACCCCAGCCTTCTTCCTCTAAACTCCGCACCCCTGTGCGCCCAGCTCAGCAGCGCACACTTGTGCGCCCGAATCCTGTTGCGCACCCTGCGCTCCCATCACAGCAGCGCATACCAGTGCGCTCGATTCCTGTTGAACGCCCTGCACGCCCACCATAGTATCACACGCCCTTACGCCCGCATCCTGATGCGCGCCCTCATTCTCCTCAGAGGGCGGTTCCTGCACCACCTGTGCATTGTTCTGCTGCGCGCCAGCGCGCAAGCTCACCTTTGCGCTCTCACGAGGGTGCGCAATCGCGCCCTCGCCCCCGTACTTCCTGACACGCGCGCTCCACACCCACGCGCTAGGAATATTTCTCCTGCGCACACATGCCCAATAATTTCGCCCATACGGGCTCATCGGCAGGTTCCTGCGCACCCGCGAGCAGAAGGTTGCTCACACTCCAGCTCCTATCGTGCCTTCAACACCGCCCCTCGTTCCAGCTCCTGCGCGCCGCACTTCCTCGCCGTCACCTATGCGCGCCCTCGCCGTCACCTATGCGCGCCCTCTCCGTCACCTATGCGCGCCCTCGCCGTCACCTATGCGCGCCCTCGTCGTCACCTATGCGCGCCCTCGCCGTCACCTATGCGCGCCCTCGCCCGCCCTCGCCGTCACCTATGCGCGCCCTCGCCCGCCCTCGCCGTCACCTATGCGCGCCCTCGCCCGCGCCCCCTCGCCCTGGCGTGGGGTCACGCACGCACGCGCGAAGTTCCTGTATCGCACGATCCTACCGCGGGCAATCAAGGGCAGGGCTCATCGCGCGACTACCAGTGCGATTCTTGCCGCAATCCCGCACATGACTTCATGGGGCTTCGGGCGGACAGATCTTCTCGTTCCCCCCCCCTCGCAAGCGCAGAACAGCGCGCTTTGCCGGAGGAGGGGAGGTTTCCGGACACGTCTAAGGATTCTCTTTTAGGTCCGTTTCAGGCGAACCCTTGTTTGTCGACTCCTCCTAGGGATTGTTCGATCCTCTTCCCTCCAGAGGGAGTGTCTGACAGTGCGACTGTCAGCCAACAGCCCTGGTTTGGTACCATAGTCAGAGCTCTCATGCAGGTTTTTAAGCCTGTGTTCTCTGAACTAGGTCACAAAGCAGTGGCTTGAAGAGGAAGAGAGGAGTCCCCTCCGTGGTGACTTCGAGAGCTAAGCTGTTTCCTCTGAAATCCTTGCGCAAGGCTCCTTCTCCCCTCCAGACTTTCTCTCCCTCCCCTGCGGACGAGGATTTCCCATCCTCAGGGGAATCGGACGAGTCTGTCTGTTCCCCCATCGCACCAATGGGGGAAACTTCGCCTCTCCTTGAGAAGTCTCCTCACACTGGGTTGGAGAAGAGCCTGCATCCATCGTTGCTAGAGTCCTGTATCCCTCTCAGGAGGGAGCCGAAGGACTCGAAGACTTTGCCGAAGTCTTCTACAAGGATCAGACAGGAACCAGCTAGACCCTCAGAGAATGTCCACGTGTCCCCCCAGGAAGAGCCACTGGGGATTGGAGACTTTGCTGCTAGCCCTTCGGGAGAAGAGTATCAAGAGTCAGAACATGCGTTCTGTCAAGTTCAGACCCTCATGAGAAATCTCAACGGGTTTCCGGACCCAGAGATTCCTCCTCGTGAGGGTAAGGACACGGTCTTGGACCGAGTCTACGGCACACAGAAGCCCTCTAGGGCCAGTGCAGCCTTGCCCTGGTCACAAAGGATGAAGAGTGCCAGAGACAAGGTCGAAGGCCAGCTCTTCGAGCTTGCCTCCTCCAACAGATCCAGCGCTGGTAACAAGCTCCTCCCTCCTCCTCGAGTCCACCAGAGGAGGTATTTCGAGATCTTAGAGGAGACTTGTTTGAGTCTTCCCATTCACCATTATGTGGAAGAACTCACTGGGGGAGTCCCTCTAGAGAGAGATTCCAACCAGCAGGTTTTGTATTTTGCTAAGCCAGGAGAAGGTGGCGAAGTGTGCCTTGCAGGCAACTTCGTGGCTTGACATCTGGCTTGGGTCTCTTGGCATCCTGGTGCGGTCTGAGGATCTGTCCAAAGAAAGCACCAAGAAGGCACTGGAGACATTCTTACTCTCTTGCACGCGGACCATCGAGTTTCTGGCCCACCAAGTCTCGAGCTTGTGGGCCAATACGATCCTGAAACATCGAGACGCAGTTGCCGAGAGGTTCCACCAGAAAGTCCCCAGTTCCGACGTTAGCAGGCTCAGACACTCTTCCGTGCTTGGTAAGAGTCTGTTTGAGCCTAAGGACGTGGAGCTAGCCGCTGAGAGGTGGAGGAAGTCCAACCAGGACTCCCTCCTCCATAGGGCCCTGACATCAAGGCCCTACAAACCTCCAGCAACTCAACAGCCCCGTCCAGCTAAGAATACGAAAAAGACGACAGCAGCGAAGACAAAGGTGTCTCAGCCCTTTCCCGTCAAGGACAGGAAGGGCAGGAAGTCCTCGGGAGGTAAAAATCCTAGAGGGAGCGGCCGAGGCCGTAAACGCTAGGATTGGCAGTCCCCCTGCGTGTCCACCAGTGGGGTGATGCCTACAAAGTTGCGCGACAAGGTGGCAGCAACTCGCGGCAGATACCTGGACGATTTCCGTAATCGCTCAGGGTTATCGCGTCCCGTTCACATCCTCTCTACCTCCCATGACAGCGAGGCCAGTGTCATTGAGCTCCCTTACCTTGGGATCGGTAAGGGGGCAAGCCCTTTGGGCAGAAGTCGAGACCATGTTCAAGAAGGACGCTCTCTAAGAGGTGGCAGACGGGTCCCCAGGCTTCTACAGTCGACTCTTTCTTGTAAAGAAGGCATCTGGAGGTTGGAGACCAGTCATCGACCTCTCGACCCTGAATGGGTTTGTCAAACAGACTCCGTTCAGCATGGAGACGGCAGACACGGTCAGACTTGCAGTGAGACCGCAAAACTTCATGTGTACACTGGACCTGAAGGACGTGTACTTCCAGATCCCAGTCCATCCGTCTTCCAGGAAGTACCTAAGATTTTTTCCTAGACAACAAGATTTACCAGTTCAAGGTGCTGTGTTTCGGTCTCTCCACAGCTCCTCAGGTGTTCACCAGAGTGTTCACCCTGATATCATCGTGGGCTCACAGGATCGGTATCCGTCTCCTCCATTACCTGGACGACTGGCTGATCCTAGCAGACTTGGAGGCAACCCTTCTTCGCCACCGAGACAGGCTTCTCGAACTTTGCCAGGATCTGGGGATCATGGTAAATCTCGAGAAGTCCTCTCTGCAGCCCTTTCAGAAACTGGTATACCTAGGCATGGTCATAGACACCAATCTCCACAAAGCCTTCCCATCAGACGACAGGATAGCAAGGCTGAGGAAGGTCGCAAGGCCTTTCCTCAAACGAGAAGAACTTCCAGCCCAAACGTGGTTACGTTTCCTTGGCCACCTCTCTTTCTTGGCCCGTCTGGTTCCCAAAGGTCGGCTCATAATGAGATCCCTCCAGTGGCGACTCAAGTCTCGGTGGAATCAAGGACACGATTCCCGGACTTTGTGATCCTTATGGGTCCTACGGAACAGACGGACCTTCGGTGGTGGCTAGCAGACGAGAACCTACGAAAGGGAGTGGATCTTCTCGTCTTTCCCCCGTATTTAATGTTGTTTTCGGACGCATCAAAGATAGGGTGGGGGGCCCTTGTTCTGAACCACAGGACCTCAGGCCTGTGGTCAGAATCAGAAAGGTACCTTCACATAAACCTGCTAGAAAGGGAGGCCGTATCCCTGGCACCACAGTAGTGGCTTATATCAACAAGCAGGGAGGTACCTTTTCGGAACAGCTATCCCATCTTGCAGTAGAGATACTGAGATGGTCCGAAGTCCACTCGGTCACACTTTCAGCTCGCTTCAGTCCAGGCAAAAGGAATGTGCTCGCCGACATTCTGAGCAGAGCGATGCAGATAGTGAGTACCGAATGGTCTTTGGATCCTCAAGTAGCCAACAAAGTCCTGACTTTGTGGGGTTCCCCGACTGTGGATCTGTTTTTTACAGCGCTGAACTTCAAGCTCCTGCTGTACTGCTCCCCAGTCCCGGACCCCAAGGCTCTCTGACAAGATGCCTTCCAACAATGGTGGGACAACATCGACGTTTACGCCTTTCCCCCGTTCTATCTGATGAGGATGGTGCTCAACAAGACAGAATATCGGTCAATCTATCGATGACCCTGATGGCTCCGCTATGGCATCACGCAGAGTGGTTTCTGGACCTCCTGCAACTCCTGACGGAGCCCCCGAGAGAACTCCCTCCACGTCACGAGCTACTCAAACAACCACACGCCAACATCTTCCACAAAGCCGTAGCTTCGCTTCGACTTCATGCCTGGAGACTATCCAGCACCTCCTCGCTGAGAGAGGATTTTCGCAACAAGTTGCGAATAGGATGTCTGGACACCTGCGCAGGTCATCCGCAGGGGTCTACCAGGCGAAGTGGCGAGTTTCTGTGGTTGGTGTCGTGGAAGGGGTATCTCTCCACTCGATGCCACTATTCCAGCAATAGCGGAGTTCTTCGTGTATTTGCGGGAAGAAATGCGCCTTTCAGTCTCGGTGGTGAAAGGCTATCGCTCAGCCTTAAGTCTAGCTTTCAGGCTCAAAGGAGTGGACATTTCTTCCTCGCTGGAACTTTCTCTACTCATATGGAGTTATGAACTTACCTGCCCTCAGTCGGAAGTGAGCACCTCCTCCATGGAACGTGGTTCGAGTTCTCAGGTCTCTGAAGAGACCTCCCTACGAACCATTACACCAGGCTTCAGATCGCCACCTTACTTGGAAGATGGTGTTCCTGCTAGCTTTGGCCTCGGCCAAACGAGTCTGCGAACTCCATGGTCTATCATACGACATCGCCCATTCAAGGGGATGGGGAGATGTAACTGGGCCCTCACCCTCACCATAGGAAAGGTGAGGTTAGTGCATTATCGCCATCTTCGGATGAAGTTACGCGTGACGAGGTCTGGCGTCAAGCCTCTAGACCTCCTAAGAGAAAAGCAGACTCAGTGGTACAGCAACACGATTCTCCTCCGCAAGAGCCTGGCTATAGCCATTGGGATACACCTGAGCGTTTTTAGTCCCTTGGCGAGGGTTCGCCTGCAAAACGCTCTGACGGGAGTTCTGAAATAGATAAAGGTTTGGTGCAGTCAGATTCGGAGCTGATCCCTGGTTCTGGTGTTACGGTTCATGCACCGCCGCTTCCATCAGATTGGTGTTCGTCTCCCGAAAGTGGGGAGTGATTTGGAAGCGATGAGGAAGGCGAATTTGCGTGTGTCGCTTTGGGGTGATCCCAAATGGTCTATGCTGTTAGGCATGAAGCAGCAACTCTCGTCACTTATGCAATCTTATCGGCCTGCTGTTGGCAGTGCGGTTGGGCGTCAGTCTTACGTTTTAGACGCGTTGTCGCACAGGTGGCCTGTTGATTCCGGTAATGACGCGTTGTCGTACAGGCGATCTCCCAGCCACAGTGTTCAACGACAGGTTGAGGTGGATGCATCTTGTCAGGGACTTGCTTCTCAGCATCAATCGACCGCTCATAGCGCCGAACGTCGGTCTTTCAAACACGACGACGTTCGCCAAACAACGGAAAGCGGATGCAATACAGAGCGTCAGCGTCAGTCAACCCATGACACCTCACGTCAGTCTACTCATGACGGCACACGTCAGTCATCCCATGACGCCTCGCGTCAGTCTACCCACGACGGCACACGTCAGTCAATCCATGACGCCACATGTCAGTCTGCCTATGGCGGCACGCGTCAGTCAACCCATGACGCCAATCGTCAGCCAACCGATGACGCTACACGTCAGTCGACCCTTGTCGCCTCGCGTCAGTTGGATACTATTCCACAAACCGAACGTGACAACAAGCGCAGGGCTAGTAAACGTCATGCAGATGGAAATATTGAACAGCGCAAACGCGTGCACTTCAGCGCTGACGCGTCTACACAGAAACGGCACCTCTCTGAACGAGGCACTGCTGCGGCGGCTGATTTTCTTTCGGAGGACGAGCCGGATGAGGTTTTCTCCCCGGATGAACCGTTGGAAGATATCTCGGAGGGAGAAGAGGATAAACCACCTCAACATTTGGTGGACCTCAAGAAGTTAATGCTGGTCTTTACGGAGTTATTCCCAGACCATTTTACTCCTGTAGCCCCGCGTTCTCCGCCTTCGGAATTTACCCTTGGTAAAGCAGCAAGAGCGTCTATGTTCACGAAGATGGTACTCTCTCGCTCCTCTAAGAGGGCGTTAAAGTTAAAGGGAGTGTGGATGGATTCGAAGAAAGTCCTTTTCCTCCTGCCAGACTAGCCTTCAAGTCTAGTGTTTGGTACGAGAAAGGATAAGTCTTAGGCTTGGGAGTTCCTGCCTCTGCCCAGAGAGATTTCTCGAGCCTAGTAGACTCTTCATGTCGGCTAGCTATGAGGAAGACTAAAGTGTGGTGGTCTATGTCTGAGTTCGACCATCTCTTGAAAGGCATGTTCAGGGCTTTCGAAGTGTTTAACTTTCTGGACTGGTCTCTGGGAGCCTTGGGGAGGAAAGTGTCGGAAATGAAGGGCACAAACACTAATAACCTCATTCAACTAATGTCATGCATCGACGGTTCAAACGAATTGGCTGCCCTATTCACAGCGGGAGTGGTTAAGAAGAGGGCAACTATGTGTTCTTTCCTCTCCGTAGGGTCACTCCTTTTCAGAGATCGGAGTTACTTTTTGCGCCGCTGTCTTCTGCGCTATTCCCTCAAGAGTTGGTAAGGAAAATTGCCCCTGCGCTGACCCAGAAGGCTACAGTACCCATGATCTGGTTGCCAAGACGGCTAGGAAGGTGCTGCCTACTTCATTCCCTTCCCGTAGACCAAAGGAAGTTACTTCGTTTTCACAATCCGCTCAGCCCTTTCGTGGTAAACCTGCCGGAAGGGGTAACTTCATTCCTGACGGGAAGAAGTTCAAGAAAAGAGGAGCTAAATACAGTCGAGGCAGAGTCTGACTGCCCTCTCCTTCAGAGGCAGGCCTGGGAGAGAAGAGAAGCATCCGTTCTTGTTTTAAAGGAAGGATACAAAATCCCATTCTTCTCAAAACCTCCGTTAGCCACAGATCCTATGGATCTCTCGCCCAAATACAGGGAAGGACCAAAGAGGCAAGCCATGCGGCTTCAGATGTCTCTCTTGCTAGAGAAGAAAGCGATAGAGAGGGTGCAGGACTTAAAATCGCCAGGGTTTTACAACCGTTTGTTCTTGGTCCCCAAGAGTTCGGGGAAATGGAAGTCAGTTCTGGATGTAAGTGCCCTCAACAGCTACGTCTAGAATTCGAAGTTCACCATGGAAACTCAGAAAACCGTGCTGGCAGCTGTAAGGAAGGACGACTAGATGGTATCATTGGATCTCCAGGACGCTTACTTTCATGTCCCAATACATCCGAGTTGCAGACGTTATCTGAGGTTCGTGTACGGGAAGGAAGTCTTCCAGTTACGGGCCTTATGTTTCGGTCTCAGCACAGCGCCTCTGGTATTCTTGAAGATCATGCTGAATGTGGCGAGCATGCTACACTCAAGGGGCATCAGAGCCTCCCTGTAATTGGACGATTGGCTCATAAGAGCCCCCTTGGCCGATCGCTGTTTGAAAGATCGGCAGCTGTCATTGAATTTTTCAAAGGAATTAGGACTCCCAGTGAGTTCAAAGAAGTCACAGCTGACTCCATCCCAGAAGATTGGGGATGGAAATTCATAGTCAGACTTTTCAGGCTTTTCCGTTGCCTGCAAGGATTCAATCAGCTCTCCTAAAGCTTTGTGCCTTTATAAAAAAGGACATCAGGTCGAAGAGAGAGTGGATGAGTCTTCTGGGGACCCTCTCGTCTCTAAAAGTTTGTGTCACTGGGGAGGCTGCACTTACGCCCCCTTCAGTTTCATCTCAATTATCATTGGAAGAAAGGGGACAGTCTCGACAGGGAAAGTATTCCCATTACGAATCCCATAAGAACACACCTTCAGTGGTGGAACAACGTGCACAGACTTCAGGAGGGCCTCTCGTTGGAGCAAAAGAGCCCAGACCTCGTGTTGTTTTTCCAACACCTCAAACTCGGGGTGGGGAGCAACCTTAGGAAAGGCAGAGATCTCAGGTCTGTGGTCAATGGAGCAAGAAAACCTCCATATCAATCAGGAGGAGTTTTTACAGTGCATTTAGCCCTCAAAGGTTTCGAGAAACTAGTCTTAGGCAAAGTGGTACAAATCAATGCCGACAGCACCACTGGTTTGGCTTATATAGCAAAGCAAGGACATTGCACCTAGTCTTTTGCAAGAGACTGTGGCGGATGTGGGGTCGTCCTCTCGTAGACCTGTTTGCAACCTCGAAGACGAAAAGGCTTGGAGACATATTGCTCGCCAGTTCCTGATCTCGAGGCAACTCACATAGACGTGTTCCTGTTGGATTGGTCACACATGGATGTGTACGTGTTCCCACCTTTCAAAATCCTGTACAAGGTGTTACAGAAGTTTGTGTCTCATGAGGGAACCAGGATGACCCTAGTGGCTCCTTTCTGGCCATCAAGAAGTTGGTTCACAGAGGAACTGGAATGAATGGTGGATGTTCCGAGAAGCCTACCATTAAGAGCAGATCTTCTCAGACAACCTCACTTGGCAAGAAACCATCTAAACCTCCGGGCTCTACATCTGACTGCCTTCAGACTATCAAAAAACTCGCAAGATCTAGAGGATTTTCGAAGGAGGCAGCCAAGGCTATTGCAAGAGCAAGGAGGACTTCTACCATCAGGGTGTATCTGTCCAAGTGGGAGGTATTCAGAGAATGGTGCAGAGCTAACTGAGTTTCTTCATCCAGTACCTCTATAGCACAGATTGCCGATTTCTTCTTAGATCTTAGAAATAAGCATAACTTTTCCTCCTCGACCATCAAGGGGTACAGAAGTATGCTGGCAGCTGTTTTCAGACAGAGAGATTTGGATCTCTCCAACAATAAAGACCTGCAAGATCTTCTTAGGTCTTTTGAAACTTCAAAGAGGTGACAACAAGAATCGCCTGGCTGGACTTCGGATGTTGTTCTTAAATTCCTCATGAGTGACAGATTCGAGCCTTTGCACTCGGCCTCTTTTAAAGACTTAACCTTGAAGACTCTTTTCTTGGTTAGTTTGGCGACAGCTAAGAGAGTCAGTGAGGTTCACGCTTTGAGCAAGAACATTGGTTTCCGAGATTGGAAAGCCATATGCTCCTTGCAGCTTGATTTTCTGGCCAAGAATGAACGTCCTTCCCATCCATGGCCTAAGTCTTTTGAGATTGCTAATCTCTGTGATGTAATGGGCGAAGAGTTGGAGAAGGTGCTCTGTCCTGTTAGAGCACTAAGGTTCTATTTGGACAGAACAAAGAATTTGAGAGGCAACTCAGAGGCTCTTTGGTGTGCAGTTAAGAAGCCTACACTGCCTATGTCAAAAAACGCCTTATCCTTTTTTATAAGGCTCTTGATTAGAGAGCCTCACTCCCAGTGTGGTGAGGCGTACCTTAAGCTGCTCAAGTTAGAATCGTAGCTACTTCGGTGGCTTTTAAACAAAATCGTTCTCTGCAAAGCATTATAGATATAACTTTTTGGAGAAGTAAATCTGTATTCGCATCCCATTATTTGAAACATGTCCAGACTCTTTATGAGGACTGAGACACCTAGGGTCTATTCATGCGGCGAATGCAGTAGTAAGTGAAGGATCTACCACTACGCTCCCTTAATTCCTAGTACCCTTTTCTCCCTCTGGAACTTGTATAGTTTTTATGGTTGTATGTGGAGATTGGTCAACAGTCTTCCACAATCTTTGATTTGGTCAGGTGGTCATTTTGTTCCTTGAGAGTGCCGGAACAAGGGTATTAGTTGAGGTCCTGTCAAGTTATAGGTTATGGCACCGTTTGACAGTTCCTAGAGATCGTCAGCCCTGGGGTGGACCGCTGGATCTCATAAGGATAGCAGACAGAATGAGGCAGAGAACCATTGTAGTCTGCTTCCTTATGAGGTACGAACCTCTTAAGTTTGTTATATTTAACTCTTAAGTGAATTTCCAATTACGTTGCTGTCTCTGACCCACCACCAAGGGTGTCAATCAGCCATTCCTATATAACCAGCGGGTAAGTTTTATGTTTAAAAATGATATTTTCATAATGAAATAAATTTTTGAACATACTTATCCGCTGGTTATATAAGTTATAATCCCACCCTCCTCCCCACTAGAGACCAAGGGGCATGGAAGGTCTGAATTGGTTGGAATAGTATATACCTGGCATATCTGCGATTGCCGCAAAATTTTGAATTTCTGCCAGGCATCCAGGGACTTCAGCCATTCTTATGTAACCAGCGGGTAAGTATGTTCAAAAATTTATTTGTTCCGTAACCGAAATACAAACCACGCTATTTACAGAGGGTTTACCTTTTAGCGCAGCTGAAATGGCGAGCCATTAGAATTTAACGAGGGTGTATTACCCCCGCGCTAGTTAGCGGGGGGGTAGGGGAGTGGTAGCTAGCTACCCCTCCCCCCCCTCACACACACATGAATGCTAACTTTCACTTTTGGTTGGATTGTGACAGACGTCTCTGTCTTGGTCCTCTCTGGCAGCCATTGTTTGTTTTGTCTTTACTTAATCACTTACTTTTCTTTTACTCAATATATATGTAAACATGTTTTCATGTTTATATATATATTTGAGTATAGAAATCAGTAAGTTTCCTTTTCAGATTTGTGTGTGTAGTGTACGATTTCTACGTGGTGTCCTCGGCAGTTAGGCCTCCACGGCGTAATTTTATGGGTGGCGATCGAGTTTGACTCCGGTCTTTCTCTCTCTCTCTTGAGGTCGTTCACCCTTTTACTACGTGTTACTACGCCCTTGTAGCTTCCTTTCCGTGTGGGGGGGTTGCTATGCCGTACGTTTGTCTCAATTAGTTTATGAATCTAATTGTAGTTGTTTTTTTCAATATCAAACTTACCCGATGATCATATAGCTGCATCCCTGCTGCCCGACAGAAAAAATTTACGGGAGGAATACGCCAGCGATCGCTATACAGGTGGGATGTACATCAACAGCGCCATCTGTCAAGTAGGTACTCAAGTACTCTATGTCAACAACGAACCAATTTTCCCTCTGTCGTGCCACAGGCAAGACCTACTGAATACGCCGTCCCTAACTGGATTTGTTTTCACAACGATTTGGTGAAGTACACTATTCCAGTTTTGAGCTTTCGCTATGCAGGGGTTTTATCTTCATTTCAAAACTTGAACTCGTTTTGGATAGATTTAATTATGGTGACGAAGAGAGTATGGACTCTCTTTCACTTTTAAATGGCCGACCCTTCCCTTAGACGGAAGTGTTGGTGACAAAGAGAGTATGGACTCTCTTTCACTTTTAAATGACCGACCCTTCCCTTAGACGGAAGTGTGTTTAGGTTTTTGGTAATTTTGCTTAACAAGTTATAGATCTATTTATTTTATATCTCTCCGCCTTTATAGGCCTCTTCGATTAACTTTCCATTTATTATAAACTTATAAAAAATTAATTTTTTATGTTTGTTTATATGCGACCTTTCCTAATAGTAGGCGGTCCTTACTTGGAACCGAAGTTAATTAACATTGGGCCCGTCATATCGTTTTTCCTTTTAAGAATTTATACTTTTTTAATTTTAATGTTTTTGAAAGAATTTCTTTGATAGTCTCGTACTGTTTTCAAAGATGAACTAACGTTTAGTTTAGTCTCCGCAGTTGTTGACGTTCAGAACGTTCAACATGCGCTCTATCGTTACGATAGAGAGAGAGTATTTCACGGTTTCACGTTGCAGTAAGAGTAAACCGATTCTAGCGTTTCGTTCATTCTTTCTTAGCTTAAATGGTTTTAATTCTAATAAAGGAACTTTTTATTTGGGAAACCTTTCAGTTTTTCCTTTAACAAATAATATGTTTTAACGATTTATAATTGGGCTCTTCTCTCAGGTTCTAAGTCAAGAGAGAGAGAGAGAGATAGAGACGGAGGGAGAGAGAGGAGAATAAACGTTTCGTTCAAGCGGGTAACGTTGTTCTCATTTTTTACTCTTCTCCCTAGTCGCTATAGGGGAAGAAGGTAAAACGTTTCTAGAGTTTTATTCTTGTTCCCAGGCTTTATGCGGTGAGAGATTTTAAACGTGGTTTATTTGATCTAGTGTTTAGTCTCTTTTCCAGCCACTGAATTCTTTATCTTTCATTATGTTTTTCTGTTGCATTGTAAAACTGTTTTCGCAATTACTACCTTTTAATGAAGGATAGGATTGCGTGTTTCAGGTACAAATCACTTAAAGTTTCGATTTCAGTGAAATAAGTGCAAACAGAAAATCAAAAGTGATAAAGTGATATGCGCAAAGTGTTACAGTGTTGCGTTCGAGGGTTCGTCTGTTCGTGCCAGTTGTTCACCTAGTCCGATACCTCTTACAAGCTCCCAAGCCCAGGGGAGAAGTAATGTCGAAGGACTTATGGGTTCCACAGGCCTTGATCGACGAACAGACGTTTCCCTCCGTGGTTTCGGGTGTATCTACACACGTTGCCGACGTGATCACCCCACCCACACAAAGACGAGAGAGCCCATTTATTCCTCGTCTGCGGAAGAGGTTTCTCGCAGAAACCATGGACCAAATCTTGCAGCTTTTAAGTGCAAGTCGGTCCCTTCCGCGCAAGTCCAACGACCTAGGTGTAGCCACTGGGTCAGTTTGGACTCGCTGCAGTCTTCGACGACTGCACACCTTCCGAGAGAGGCAAGGTGGTACCACAACAGGCAGTAACTCCGTCTGTTGCCGCACCAGCTGTTTTAGACCCTCAGTCACAACGGACAGTAGCTCCGTTTGTTGCCGTCTTTTATAGACCCTAGTGGTCCATGCTGCAGATATGCAGTCTCAGCTTGCTTCCTTCATGCAGGAGTATCGTGCTGAGAAGGTTGACACTGCACCTGTTAACCTACAACCTGCCACGGTTGTGCGCTCAGCAGATACTGCGGCTGCCTGCTCCCACACTCCACCTGTGAGAGCTCCACCACCGATGCGCAGTCGACCCTGCCAGACGCATGTTCATGCTGCACCCTCCGTTGACATGCGTGAGCTACCGCATCAGCAGTGGGAAGGTGCTGTCAAGCTGCCGTGTTTTGTCACAATGCGGCATGCTCCGCAACCCACGGCAGTCCCTCCCACGCACCAGCACTCCGCTTTTGTTGTTGCCAGCTCCCACACTCCGACTGCGGAGAAGGTTGACGATGCACCCGTTGGCCTACAGCCTGCCACGGTTGTGCGCCCGGCATGGCTGCCTGCTCCCATACTCTTGTTGTGAGAGCTCCTCCACCCATGCGCAGTCGACCCTGCCAGACGCATGCTGACTCCCACAGACACACGGAGCACTCCGTTGCCGTGCGTGAGCTACCACAAGCTGCCGTGTTTTGACACGGTGTGTCAGCCTCAGCAACACACTGTGGTTACCGCCACTCGCCCGCAGCAAACTAGTCAGTCAGGAGTTGAGGCTTCCCCACACAGCTTTGGTTGTTGCCAACTCACAGACTGTCAAACAGTTACATGACATTGCCTTCTGGTGTGCTACTAATACACCAGTGCTGTATGTCCTCACGCACCTGTTGGGGTTGACAGTTCAGTTTTTGACAGTTCACAGACTGTCAAGCAGTTTCATAACGTTGTCTTCTGGTCTGCTGCTTATGCACCAGTGAAACCCTCACTGAGATAACCTAGCTTTTCTCGGACATGGTTCCTGTAAATGAGAAAGTGCTGCTCTCCCTCCTTCTGATATTCCCTTGAGGACTCTGTCATTTGGAGAGGAGCCTTAAGCTGCTTAGCCTCCTATGGACTTTAATTAAGCATAACATGCTTCCAGGGAGGGTAAATGGTTCCGCTTCAGTCGCTAACCCCGTCTGTTGCCACACCTGCTCCCATAGACCTTGGGCTTTGTTGCAAGACATGCAGTCCAAGCTTAGTCCTTGATAGAGGATTTTTTACGGAGAAGAACCTTCTTGCCAACAACCTTCCTACCGGTTGGTTGTACGCCCTGTTGACGCTGAGGTATCCTACTCACGTCCGCCAGTTGAGATGGTTCCTCCACCGGTGCGACCCAGTGTGGGTTGCCAGTCGCACGTTGACGTTAAGCTACTCTCGGAGGTGGTTGTGGACGTTCAGTGTGTCACTGGGAAGACGTTCAACAACCAGCAGAGGTGACTTGTTGTGACGCAGTGCGGCAACCTCAGCAACCCGATAAGGGGTTGTCTGCACTACCCAGACAGTCTAGACAGTTTCGGGTTGTCACTGTACTTCCTCGCTTCCCCATGGTTGACAGTTCACAGACTGTGCAGCAGTACCATGATCTTGTGTCCGGCTCCGTCACGCATCCACCAGTGCGACCGGATTCAGCGAGTCAGACGTTGCCCACTCCGTTGCCGTTTCCTCATCAGTTTCGGATGAGGAACCCTCTGATGAGGACATGGCTGAACAAGACGATCAACCCCCAGCCCTGCTATCCATCCAGAAGATGCTGAAGAAGGAACACGGCCCTGTCAGGCTGTGGATGAGTCTGGTTAGGACACTCATCCGTGGTTCAATTGGTGTCTCTTGGAAGACTACACCTCCGTCCTCTTCGGTTTCATCTAGCTCTTCACTGGAAAAGGACAAGACGCTAGAAGCGGTCTCGATCCCGGTTTCCGGAAGATAAGTCTGGTCTGACTTGATGAAAGGACTTTATCAACCTTTTATAGGGTCTTCCCCTGACTGTTCAGACTCCCAACCACGTTCTCTTCTCAGACGCATCAGACGTAGGCTGGGGTGCGACCTTAGGCGGTAGGGAATGCTCGGGTTTACGGAACTCGAGTCAAAGGACAATGCATTTTAACTGCAAGAAGCTTCTGGCAGTACGTCTGACCTGGAAAGCTTCAGGTCTCTCCTTCAAGGCAAAGTAGTGGAGGTGAACACGGACAACTCCCTGCTTTGATGTTCATCTCCTAGCAAGGAGGGACCTACTCTCTGACATGGTGCGAGTTCGCAAGTGACCTCCTCTCCTGTTCAACAGGTCTAGACTTTTCACTAGTAACAAGTTTCTTCCAAGGCAACTTGAATGTCTTAGCAGATTGTCTCAGTAGGAAGGGACAATAATTCCAACATATTGGACCCTCCACAGAGATGTATGCAAGAGACTTTGGGTCACCTGGGGCCAGCCAACCATAGATCTCTTCGCAACCTCGATGTCCAAGAGGCTCTCAATACTTTGCTCACCTATCCCGGACCCAGCAGTGGTTCTTTTAGATGCCTTTCTACTAGATTAGTCTCATCTAGATCTATATGCATTCCCTCCGTTCTAGATTGTCAACAAGGTACTGCAGAAGTTCGCCTCTCACGATGGGACAAAGTTGACACTAGTTGCTTCCCTCTGACCCGCGAGAGAATAACTTACCGAGGTACTTCGATGGCTAGTAGACTTTCCCAGAACTCTTCCCCTAAGGGTGGACCTGCTACGTCTGCCACGCGTAAGAAGGTACTCCAAGGCCTCCACGCTCTTCGTCTCACTGCCTTCAGAGTTTCGAAAGACTCTCGAGAACTAGAGGTTTTTCGAAGGAGGCAACCAGAGCGATTGTTAGAGCAAGGAGAACATCCACCCTTAGAGTCTACCAATCGAAGTGGGAAATCTTCCGAAACTGGTGCAAGTCAGTATCCGTATCCTCGACCAGTACCTCTGTAACTCAAATAGCTGACTTCCTCTTATATCTGAGGAAAGAGCGATCTCTTTCAGCTCCCACTATCAAGGGTAACAGAAGCATGTTGGCATCAGTCTTCCGTCACAGAGGCTTAGATCTTTCCAACAATAAAGATCTACAGGACCTCCTTAAGTCTTTTGAGACCACGAAGGAGCGTCGTTTGGTTACACCTGGTTGGAATTTAGACGTGGTTCTAAGATTCCTTATGTTAGACAGGTTCGAACCACTTCAATCAGCCTCCCTGAAAGATCTCACCTTTAAGACTCTTTTCCTGATATCCTTAACCACAGCTAAAAGAGTCAGTGAGATTCATGCCTTCAGCAAGAACATCGGATTTTCATCCGAAACGGCTACATGTTCTACATCTTGGTTTTCTAGCCAAACACGAGCTGCCTTCTCGGCCTTGGACCAATATCGTTCGATATTCCAAACTTATCGTATGGTTGGAAATGAACTAGAAAGAGTATTATGTCCTGTAAGAGCTCTTAAGTTCTATTTTAAAAACCTTTACGAGGCCCGTCTGAAGCTTTATGGTGTTCAGTTAAGAATTCATCTTTGCCTATGTCAGAGAATTCTTTATCCTATTATTTTCAGACTGTTAATACGAGAAGCTCATTCCCTTCTGAATGAGGAAGACCAAGCTTGGCTGAAGGTAAGGACACACGAAGTTAGAGCTGTCACAACTTCCGTGACCTTTAAACAAAATAGATCTCTGCAAAATATATTCGACGCAACCTTTTGGAAAAGCAAATCAGTGTTCGCGTCTTTTATCTTAAGAATGTCCAGTCTCTTTACGAGAACTGCTACACTCTGGGACCATTCGTAGCAACGAGTGCAGTAGTGGTGGGGGCTCCACCACTACAATTCCCTAATTCCAGAACCTTTTTAATCTTTCTCTTGAAATATTTTTGGGTTGTCCGGAAGGCTAAGAAGCCTTTCGCATCCTACTTGATTTGGCGGGTGGTCAAAATCATTTCTTGAGAAGCGCCTAGATTAGAGGTTTTGATGAGGACCTTTAGTATGGGTTGCAACCCTTGATACTTCAGCTCCTAGGAGTCGCTCAGCATCCTATGAGGATCGCGAGGCTCAGTAAGGAAGACGTACTTAAAAAGGCAGAGTAATTGTTCAAGTCGTCTTCCTTACCAGGTACTTATTTATTTTATGCTTGTTATTTTGAATAACTGCTAAAATGAAATACGGAATACTTAGCTCATAATGTCAACTTGTTATGCTGGTCTCTACCCACCCCCCTGGGTGTGAATCAGCTATATGATCATCGGGTAAGTTTGATATTGAAAAATGTTATTTTCCTTAGTAAAATAAATTTTTGAATATACTTACCCGATGATCATAAATTAAAGGGCCCACCCTTCCTCCCCAATAGAGAACCAGTGGGACAGAGGAGAAAATTGGTTCGTTGTTGACATAGAGTACTTGAGTACCTACTTGACAGATGGCGCTGTTGATGTACACCCCACCTGTATAGCGATCGCTGGCGTATTCCTCCCGTAAATTTTTTGTCGGGCAGCAGGGATGCAGCTATATGATCATCGGGTAAGTATATTCAAAAATTTATTTTACTAAGGAAAATAACATTTTTCAGCTTGTAGAACGATTCCTTTCGGGGTTTTCGTTCTTTCTTTAGTGTTCATTCATTTTTAAATTACATAATTACATAGTTACATAATTATAATTGTTATAATTCTGTATTGGTTACAGCTCTCCTTCCGTGAGTGTAAGCGGTTGTGAGGGCACGTGCCTGTTGTGTAATTCTTGTTTTCTTTCCCTCGGGATTCCTCTTCGGAGCCTTCCCGGGGGAATGAATGTGTACTAATGTTATTTGTTTTATTTTTTTACAGTTACCGATCTAGTTCGTTTCTGTAATATGACAACGGTGTGAGCTGTCTTGTTGAGTCCTGGGGATTCAGCTGTTGCTGCCTCCCCCCTTGTATTTTCGTCAGGGGCGTGTCTCCTTCTACTGGAAGTACTCCCGTGACGACGGACAGCTCTCCAGTTCATTTTAGAACTCTCAGGAGGCTTGCCTCCTTGGGCGGGTAACTTTCCTTCCGAGGAAAGTTTTTTCCTGTCCAGGCTTGAGTTTTTCCCCTTTTGGGGGGTTCTTCTCTTGCCTTTTTTTCGTGCGACTATGCTCTTGGTGCTGAGCGATCACACCTGCAGTTTCGTTCAAGGGGCTGGGCAACTGCAGGAGCTCCTCTTTGGAGGATTGCTCCTTTTAGGTCACTGGCTGACCAGTCTCTTCTACGAAGTGTTTCTCTTTCGTTCGCGAGAGAGTACACTCATAGAGACTCCTCTTAGGAGGATTCTTCTGTTGCTGTTGCTGTTGGCCTCCCTCGCCGTAAGGCCCACCGTCCGCCTCGTCGTAAGGGCCTCTCATCTCCCTATAAGGGTGCTAGAGGCGCCTTTTTGAATCTCCGTTTGCAGCCTACAACTCCTTTTTCTTGATCTTCCGCCTTGGTGCAGATGGACAGCTGTCTGATCTCGTCTTCCGACAGGCAACGGTCTTCCTGACGGACAACGGTCTTCTGACGGACATCAGTCTCCCGGCGGACAGACAACGGTCTTCCGACGGACATCAGTCTCCCGACGGACAACGATCCCTTCGGGGCAAAGGGTTGCCTCCCACGGGGGTTCTTCCCTTGCGAGTCAGGGTTCCCCTGCGCGCCCTTCTGCTGTGTTCTCTCCTGCTCCTGCTCAGTGTTAGCGCACAGGCGCTCTCCTGCTCATCAGCGCTCTCCTGTTCGTCAGCGATCTCATGATGATCATCCCTGCTGTTCCTGTTGGTTCCTGTTACGCGCCCTGTGCTTCCACGTTCGCCCTCGCGATCTAGAACTTCGGTTCAGGTCTGCTCGTCAGCGATCATCAGCTCGCCAGCGATCACCTGTCTCTCGGCAATCTCCGGATCGCCCGCGTGTGTTACAGCCGGCACGCCAACGTTCTCCAACACTTCTGAAGGAACATGGTTCGCCAGCTACTAGCTCACCTGCGCATGCTGGTCACCATCGCGCGATCGCCTACCTGCGGATGCTGCTCGCCATCGCGCGACCCTCAACTGCGGATGCTGCTCGCCATCGCGCGACCCTCAACTGCGGATGCTGCTCGCCATCGCGCGACCCTCAACTGCGGATGCTGCTCGCCATCGCGCGACCCTCAACTGCGGATGCTGCTCGCCATCGCGCGACCCTCAACTGCGGATGCTGATCGCCATCCCGCGACCGCACACCTGCGGATGCTGATCGCCATCGCGCGACCGCCCACCTGCGGATGCTGATCGCCATCGCGCGACCCTGCGCATGCTGATCACCATCGCGCGACCCTGCGCATGCTGATCACCATTGCGCGATCGCCTACCTGCGAATGCTGCTCGCCATCGCGCGACCCTCAACTGCGGATGCTGCTCGCCATCGCGCGATCACCCACCTGCAGATGCTGATCGCCATCGCGCAACCCAGGCATGCTGATCACCATCGCGCGACCCTGCGCATGCTGATCACCATCGCGCGATCGCCCACCTGCGCATGCTGCTCGCGATCGCTCACCTTCGCATGCTGCTCGCCATCGCACGATCGCTCACCTGTGCATGCTGCTCGCCATCGCGTCGGCATGCCACAACGCGCCATCGCCAACCTGCGCGTTAGCACTCACCAGCTCACCACCGATCGCCTGTTGATCCATATCGCCAGCGGTCTTCCTCGCTCACGCGGCAGCGCGTTTCCTCGCCATCGCGCTAACGCTTGCGTTCTCCGCCTCGGACTCGCGCTCATTCACCTGCCCACCCTCGCAACCGCTTGCCTGCACGACCGGGCGACCGCTCGCCCGCGCGACCGCTTGCCTGTGCGCCCGCGCGATCATTCGCCTGCGTGCCCACACGCCCACGTGCCTGCACGTCTACGCTCATGCGCGTCCGCGCCCATGCTCTCCAATGTTCACCCGCGCGCGAACCAACGGTTTTCCATCGCGCGGATGGACGGTGTTCCGTCGCGCGAACCGACGGTGTTCCGTCGCGCGAACCGACGGTGTTCCGTCGCGCGAACCGACGGTGTTCCGTCGCGCGAACCGACGGTGTTCCGTCGCGCGAACCGACGGTGTTCCGTCGCGCGAACCGACGGTGTTCCGTCGCGCGAACCGACGGTGTTCCGTCGCGCGAACCGACGGTGTTCCGTCGCGCGAACCGACGGTGTTCCGTCGCGCGAACCGACGGTGTTCCGTCGCGCGAACCGACGGTGTTCCGTCGCGCGAACCGACGGTGTTCCGTCGCGCGAACCGACGGTGTTCCGTCGCGCGAACCGACGGTGTTCCGTCGCGCGAACCGACGGTGTTCCGTCGCGCGAACCGACGGTGTTCCGTCGCGCGAACCGACGGTGTTCCGTCGCGCGAACCGACGGTGTTCCGTTGTGGAGGATTAATTTTAATTTATTTTTTTTGTTGCCAAATCGAGAGAGAGAGAGAGAGAGAGAGAGAGAGAGAGAGAGAGAGAGAGAGAGAGAGAGAGAGAGTGAGTGTGGGTGTTTATTTACTTAAGTTTTGTCAAACCGCAAGAGAGAGAAAGTGTTTATTTGCTTAGTTTTGTGAGTGAGAGAGAGAGAGAGAGAGAGCGAGAGAGAGAGAGAGAGAGAGAGAAAGAGTGTTTATTTGCTTTAGTTTTGTCAGAGAGAGAGAGAGAGAGAGAGAGAGAGAAAGAGTGTTTATTTGCTTTAGTTTTGTCAGAGAGAGAGAGAGGGAGAGAGAGAGAATTTCATTTGCTTTAGTTTTGTTAGATCGCGCGTGCACGAGAGAGTATGTGTGTGTGCGTTTTTTGTGTGTCCGCGGTGCGTGCCGAAAAACAAGGGTAATTAGCGAATGGTTGTTGTTGGAAAGACTGTCGGTATATTTGAGGTTGTTTGTTTACATTTTTTTAGCTAGGATAGGGCGGTGATGAATGTGTTGGGCGAAAGCATTGGATCTCTGATTGTAGAAGGAGTCGGTTGTTATTTTTTTTGTTCTTCGGAAGCCGGCTGTTTAGTGTTTATTATTTTTAAATACTGTATTTAACTTAGCCGGTGAATATATAATAGCTGCAACTCTGTTGCTCGACAGACACATACAGTAAAAACTCGCCAGCGATCGCTATACAGGTTGCGGGTGTGCCCACCAGCGCCAACTGTCGGCCAGATACCACTCTCGATGTAAACAAAGACTCAATTTCTTCTCTGTCGACGTGTCGACAAGACGTACTTTTACTCGCTGTAGAACCTGGAGTTTTTCCCATCATATTTGGTGAAGTACTTTAATTTGGTTTGAGCTTTCGCTGTGCAGGTATTTTATCTTCATCTTAAATCTTGAACTCGTTTTTGGATAGATTTAATTTTTTGATGACAAAGAGAGTATGGACTTTCTTTGACTTTTAAATGGCCGACCCTTCCCTTAGACGGAAGTGTGTTTAGGCTTTTAGCAATTATCTTATCATGTTATAAATTAATTATAGATTTTCCTCTATATATTTTATATCTCACCGCCTTTATTAGGCCTCTTCGATTAACGTTTATAATAAACATAAAAATAAATTTTAATGATTTGTTTATATGCGACCTTCCTGAGAGTAGGCGGTCCTAACTTGGAAACCGAAGTTAAACAACGTTGAGCCCTTTCAATCGTAAATAGCTTTTAAAGAGCTAATGATTTAAAACTTTTTTAAATGAATATTTTTTAATAGATATTTTATGAAAGATTTTCTTTGAATAGTCTTCGTACTTTTTCAAAGATGAACTAACGTTTAGTTTATGCTACGCAGTTTGCGTTCTATCGTTACGATAGAGAGAGAGTATCACGGTTTCACTTTGCAGAAAGAGTAAATCGATTCTGACATTTTGTTCATTCTTCTTTCAAAGCTTAAATGTTTTAAATTATATTTTAAAGGAACTTTTTAATTGAAAAACCTTTCAGTTTTTTTTTTTCCTTTGGTCAAATAACAGGTTTTTTTGACGAAACGTAAGTGGGCTCTTCTCTTAGGTGCGTAATCAAGAGAGAGAGAGAGAGTGATAGAGACGGAGGGAGAGAGAGGGGAGAAAACGTTCCGTTCAAGCGGGTAACGTTGTTCTCGAGTTACTCTCGTCCCTAGTCTCTGTACGGGGAGAAAGGATAAAACGTTTTTAGTTTTTTATTCTCGTCCCCAGGCAATGTACGGTGAGAGATTGAAAACGTAGTTTTGAATGAACTAGTGTTTAGTCTCTTCCCCAGCCACTGAATTTTTTATCTTAAAATAGGTTTACTGTTTTTTGCTGGTATTAATGTGCTTGCATTATACGACTGATTTCGCTATTACTACCTTTTGATGAGGTTAGAATTGCGTGCTTCAGGTAGAAATTAGTAAAAGTTTCTATTTCAGTGAAATAAGTGCTAAACAGAAAATCGTAGTGATAAAGTGATATTGCGCAAAGTGTTATCAGTGTTGCGACCGAGGGTTCGTCTGTTCGTGCCTGTCGTTCGCCTAGTCCGGGACCTCTTGCAAGCTCCCAAGCCCAGGGGAGAAGTAATGTCGTATGACTTATGGGTTCGAGAGGCCTTGATCAGCGAACAGACGTTCCCTCTATGGTATCGGGTGTATCTTACCAAGATCACCCCTACCATAAGGCGAGAGAGACGATTTTCTCCTCGTCATCCGAAGGCTTTTCGCATAAGAAACCTGAAACAAGGTTTCGAGGCCCTTAAGCGAAAGTCAGTCCTTTCAGGACAGGTCCAGCGTCCTGGTTGTAGCCATTAGGACAGCTCTGACCCTATGCAGTCATCGGAAGACTGCTCGCCGCCTAACAAAAGCGTAACACAGACTCCGAGAGTCTTTTTGTTGGCAAGGTTTTGCGGTCACAGACGTTACCCTCGTCTCTTACCGCAACCTTTTCCGTTGATCCTAAATGGGTTGTACGGCAAGACATGCAGAATAAGCTTGCCTCCCTTATGGAAGACTATTCTGCCGATTAGTCCGTTGAGCCTAGCCGTTTATCTCATCGAGATCCTGGCTTTCAGCCAACCTAACGTTCCTTTGTGCATCCTGTTGACGTTGGCGTAGCTAAGTCACGTCAGTCAGGTTGTTTAGAAACACACTCGATGCGGTCTCGTGTGGATTTTCAGCCACATTTGGACGTTAGGCCACTTGCTGATGCTCCTGTTGACGTTCAGGACGTTCGCTAACAATCGGAGTTGACTTGTTTTGACGCTGTGCGTCAACCTCCGCATTCTAGAGTTGTTTTGACTGCTCAGTCTAGGCGGTCAAAGCAGTCTCGAGTGGACGCTGTGCGTCCTCACGCAATTGTTGTTGTTGACAGTTCACAGACTGTCAAGCAGTTACATGACGTTGCGTCCTGGTCTCTCGCACCTGTTGTTGTTGACAGTTCACAGACTGTCAAGCAGTTACATGACGTTGCGTCCTGGTCCGCTACTAATGCACCAGTGCGTGTGGACTCTGCTTGTAAAGCATTGCCACCACGGTAGGTCTCTCCCTTGCTTGAGACTCAGCTATTATCGGACAAGGTTCCTTTAGATGAGGAAGTTGCTGTTCCCCCTCCTACTGATATTCCCTTGAGGACTCTGTCAGACGGAGAGGAGCCTAAAGCTGGGTTAGCCCTCTATGGACTTTAAATAAATCATGCTGATTTTTAAGGATCTTTGTCCGGATCTTTTTGTAACTGCTGCTCCTCGTTCGCCTAAACGTCAGAGCTTACACTAGGCCTAGCTACTTCGAAGCCGTTGTTTTATAAGCTAGTGCTCTCTCGCTCTCCTAGAGAGCTTTACGTTTGCTAGGCGACTGGTTTATCACCAGGAGGAGTTTGGGGGATACAGCCTTTGCTTTCCCTTCTTTTAAACTGGCTTATAGAGCGAGAGTCTGATATGACACGAGAGAAGTTCTCGGCTTGGGAGTTCCTGCCTCTGCCCAGATAGACTTCTCAAATCTCGTAGACTCTCCCTGGCGCCTGGCCAGGAGACGCTCCAAGATTTTACAGGTCAACTTCACAGCTGTTTTCGAGCCTTTGAAGTTTTGCTGTACAATTATGTCATGCATAAACAAGGCTTTCAGGGATGGCTCCAATGATATCACAGCCACGTTCTCTGCAGGGACAAGTCCCTCAGGGATGGCTCCATGATTTGGCAGCCATGTTCACTGCAGGAGTACGTAAGAGGCAAGTGCGCTCAATGTGTTCATTGTCAAGACAAACTTCACGATGAAGTCTACCAGGCTGTCTTGACAGCATTTATGGAAGGCGACTGGATGGTCTCTCTCGACCTTCAGGAGGCATACTTCCACATTCCTATACACCCGGATTCCCATCCGTTTCTGAGGTTTGTTTACAGGAATGTGGGGTACCAGTTTCGAGCTATCGGAGATCAGAGCCTCCCTGTACTTGGACGACTGGCTTCTCAGAGCCTCTTCCAGTCATCGCTGTCTGAAGGATCTCAATTGGACTCTAGATTTGACCAAGGAATTGGGACTCCTAGTCAATTTGGAAAAGTCACAGCTGGTCCCATCCCAAACTATTCTGTATTTAGGGATGGAGATTCACAGTCAAGTTTTTCGGGCTTTTCCGTCGGCCCCCAGAATAGATCAAGCCCTGCTCTCCATCCAGAAGATGCTGAAGAAAGAACGCTGCTCAGTCAGGCTGTGGATGAGTCTGGTAGGGACGCTGTCATCCCTGGAGCAATTTGTCTCGCTAGGAAGGTTACACCTCCGTCCTCTTCAATTCCATCTGGCTTTTCACTGGAAAAAGGACAAGACGCTAGAGGCGGTCTCGATCCCGATTTCCAAAAAGATAAAGTCTTGTCTGACTTGGTGGAAGGACAATATCAGCCTACGAGAGGGTCTTCCCCTGGCAGTTCAGATACCCAACCACGTTCTCTTCTCGGACGCATCGGACTTGGGCTGGGGCGCGACGCTGGACGGTCGGGAATGCTCAGGTCTGTGGAACTCGAGTCAGAGGAGCATGCATATCAACAGCAAGGAGCTTTTGGCGGTTCATCTGGCCTTGATAAGCTTCGAGAATCTCCTTCGAGGCAAGGTGGTGGAGGTAAACTCGGACAACACCACGGCCTTGGCGTACATTTCCAAACAGGGAGGTACCCACTCACTGACTTTGTACGAGATCGCAAGGGACCGGCTCATCTGGTCAAAAGATCGAGGCATCTCCCTAGTAACGAGGTTCATCCAGGGCGACTTGAACGTCCTAGCAGATTGTCTCAGTCGGAAAGGTCAAGTAATTCCAACCGAATGGACCCTCCACAAGGATGTGTGCAAGAGACTTTGGGCGACTTGGGGTCAACCCACCATAGATCTCTTTACAACCTCGCTGACCAAGAGGCTTCCAATCTATTGCTCTCCAGTCCCGGACCCAGCAGCAATACATATAGATGCCTTCCTCCTAGATTGGTCACATCTAGATCTTTACGCATTCCCACCATTCAAGATTGTCAACAAGGTACTGCAGAAATTCGCCTCTCACGAAGGGACAAGGTTGACGTTAGTTGCTCCCCTCTGGCCCGCGAGAGAATGGTTCACCGAGGTACTTCGATGGCTAGTAGACGTTCCCAGAAGTCTTCCTCTAAGAGTAGACCTTCTACGTCAACCACACGTAAAGAAGGTACACCAAAGCCTCCACGCTCTTCGTCTGACTGCCTTCAGACTATCGAAAGACTCTCGAGAGCTAGAGGCTTTTCGAAGGAGGCAGCCAGTGCGATTGCTAGAGCAAGGAGAGCGTCTACCATCAGAGTCTACCAATCGAAGTGGGAAGTCTTCCGAGACTGGTGCAAGTCAGTTTCCATATCCTCGACCAGTACCTCTGTAGCCCAAATAGCTGATTTTCTTTTATACCTGAGAAAAGTACGATCCCTTTCAGCTCCTACTATCAAGGGCTACAGAAGCATGTTGGCCTCGGTCTTCCGGCATAGAGGCTTAGATCTTTCCAACAATAAAGATCTGCAAGACCTCCTTAAGTCTTTCGAGACCTCTAAGGAGCGTCGTTTGGCTACTCCTGGGTGGAATTTAGACGTGGTCCTAAGATTCCTCATGTCAGACAGGTTTGAGCCTTTACAGTCAGCCTCCCTGAAAGATCTCACTCTTAAGACTCTTTTCCTGGTATGCTTAGCCTCGGCTAAAAGAGTCAGTGAGCTTCATGCCTTCAGCAAGAACATCGGGTTTTCGTCAGAAAAAGCTACTTGTTCTCTGCAACTTGGTTTCCTAGCCAAAAATGAGCTACCTTCTCGTCCTTGGCCTAAGTCTTTCGATATTCCTAGCTTATCGGAGATCGTAGGCAATGAACTAGAAGAGTCTTATACCCTGTTAGAGCTCTTAAGTTCTACTTAGCTCGTACTAAACCTTTACGAGGCCAATCTGAAGCTTTATGGTGTTCGGTTAAGAAACCATCCTTGCCTATGTCAAAGAATGCTTTGTCATATTTTATCAGATTGTTAATACGAGAAGCTCATTCACACTTGAGTGAGGAAGACCGATCTTTGCTTAAGGTTAAGACGCACGAGGTTAGAGCTGTAGCAACTTCCGTGGCCTTTAAGCAAAAATAGATCTCTGCAAAGTATCATGGACGCAACCTATTGGAGAAGCAAGTCAGTGTTCGCGTCATTTTACTTGAAAGATGTCCAGTCTCTTTACGAGAACTGCTACACACTGGGACCATTCGTAGCAGCGAGTGCAGTAGTGGGTGAGGGCTCAACCACTACAATTCCCTAATTCCATATCCTTTTAATCTGTCTCTTGAAATGTTTTAATGATGTTTTTATGGGTTGTCCGGAAGGCTAAGAAGCCTTTCGCATCCTGGTTGATTTGGCGGGTGGTCAAAGTCATTTCTTGAGAGCGCCCAGATTAGGGGTTTGATGAGGTCCTGTTGTATGGGTTGCAGCCCTTGATACTTCAGCTCCTGGGGGTCTGTCAGCATCCTAAGAGGATCGCTGGGCTCCGTAAGGAAGACGTACTTACAAGGCAGAGTAATCGTCTAAGTCGACTTCCTTACCAGGTACCTATTTATTTTGGTTTTGTTATATTGATAACTGCCAAAATGAAATAAAAAACTCTTAGCTTATAAGCTTATACGATGTAAACATATTTAACTCTGGTCTCTACCCACCTCCTTGGATGTGAATCAGCTATTATATATTCACCGGCTAAGTTAAATATTTAAAAATGATATTTTAATTATAAAATAAATTTTGAATTTACTTACCCGGTGAATATAT
>NC_090731.1:54329341-54361841 GCF_036898095.1 Palaemon carinicauda
TATATATATATATATATATATATATATATATATATATATATATATATATATATATATATATTATATATATATATATATACATATATATATATATATATATATATATATATATATATATATATATATATATATATATATATATATATATATTGAAAATGAAAAAAAGGGAAACACTTAACATGAAGATAGAATCGATCACTATTACGGAAGAGGTAATTTCCATTTCCATATATATAATGGTTCATTATCAACTTGATGGTTCAAAAGAATCATCAGAATACCATCTACGTAATTTAATGAAAAGTTGTGAAAGGAAGGATTGATTGATTGATTTAAAGTTTTCAGGCATCCCGACATCTGAGGTCATTGACGCCGGTAACATTTAATTTATGTATACAAAAATAAAAAATAAAATAAAATAATAAAAGAGTATTCAATTAAAATCATAAAAGTTGAATGTCATAAAAGTTGAATATTTTTCAGAAGACCTGCTTCTGAAATAAATCTAAAAATGCCACTTGCATGGTAGGACACATCATTTCCAAGAATCTTGGCAAGGATGAACTTGCCACCCTCACCTCGAGCCTCAAACAAATATCTATTCCTTAAGTTGTTATAATTGGGGCATTCGGTCAACAAATGCCTTACTGTTAGAGGTACTAAACAGTCGTCACAATACGGTTGGTGTAGGCCCTTCAGCAGAAACACGTGTGTCAACCGAGTGTGACCAATACGGAGACGACAAAGAGACGTCTCCCATTTTCGGGCCATCATATTATACCTCCAAGGAGATATGTCATTTGTTACCTCTCGCTTTTTATTCCCATCTAGGCTATCCCATTGCTGTTGCCATTTATTGCAAACCAATTTCTTGAAGTCAGGTAAGAAATCATTACAGGGAATGGGATACCTTCTTGGCAGCAACTCGGATGCAGCCTTCTTAGCCAGTGAATCTGCCTTCTCATTCCCAGACACACCTACATGTGCGGGAACCCAACAAAATTGAACTGTTATACCTCTCCGTCCAATAATAAAAAGTGCTTCTACAATTAAAACCATTATTATGTACTCCAAATCCAACGCCAGCATCAGATTTGGAGCCATCAGTATAGATAAAAGTTGATCCTCTATGTTCTTTAACGTGTTCATTAAAAAGACACCTGGCTTCTAGGTCATATATTCTTCTTATCTCCAATAAAATATTTACAAAAAGATATCTCTGGTAACTTCCATGGAGGGGTTGATGATACCTTGAATGGAAGTACCTTATTTCTAATTGTATCCAGACTATTTAATAATCGTTTCACCCGAAAGCCATAAGGTTGAGGAGATTTTGGGTGCAACTCAAAGTATGATGTGTGTCTTACAAGGCTTGCAGTCTGAAAGGCTAGAGAGTTAGGGAGTCTTTGCAATCTAAACCAATACCGAATAATGGAAGACATTCAGTAAAGGTCTAGAGGTAACTCTCCAGCATCAACAAGGAGACTTGGGATAGGCGAGGTTTTAAAAGCTCCAGTAGACAATCTAATACCTGCATGATGTATCGAGTCTAATATTTTTAACCGGCTTGGGGTGGCTGAAGAATATATTTCACAACCATAACTAATTTTGGAAAAAATCAAGGCATTGTATAATTTTAAAATAGTATTGCGGTCTGCCCCCCATGATGTATGGGACAATACTTTTAAGATATTCAGAGCTTCAACACATTTAGCTTTTAACGCTTTTAAGTGAGAAACCCATGTAAGCCTACAATCAAATATCAAACCTAAAAATTTAGCTTCTCCTGCACTTGGTATCCGTTGACCTTTAATGTATATATCCGGGTCTGGATGTACTCCCCGGATACGACAAAAATGGACAATAGTAGTTTTACTTGTTGAGAACCTAAATCCATTCATGTCAGCCCACTGGATAATTTTATCAATAGAGAGTTGGATTTTTCTCTCAACCATTGCCATTCTAGTGCCAGCAAATGATATTGAGAGATCATCCACAAATAATGTTGAGAGAACATCCTGGGGAATGGCTGAGGATATCCCAATAATTGCTAGTGCAAAAAGGGTTACACTCAGCACACTACCCTGAGGAACTCCTTCTTCCTGGCACTTACTCTCTGATAGAGTTTCCCCAACTCTCACTTGAAAAACTCTACGTGAAAGAAATGCCTGAATAAATAGTGGCAGCTCTCCTCTCAATCCGATTTCCTGAATGGTTTTAAGTATACCATATCTCCATGTGGTATCATATGCCTTTTCAAGGTCAAAAAATACTGTAACATGGTGCTGTTTGGAAGCAAAGGCTTCACAAATAGAAGACTCAAGTCGTATCAACACATCAGTCGTTGAGTGCATTTTTCGGAATCCACATTGAATCGATGATAAAATACCTTTCTTTTCAAGGTACCACATCAGCCTTGCATTGACCATCTTCTCCATGATTTTACATAAACAAGATGTCAATGCAATAGGACGATAGTTTGCTGCTAAAAACTTGTCTTTATCGGGTTTTAAAAAGGCTAAAATAATGGCTAGTTCCCAAACACTTGGGTAGCTATGATCATGCCATATTCTATTAATAATGCTTAAAATAAATAGCTTTGTATTAAAATGTACATGTTTAATCATTGCATATGGAATTCCATCGGGTCCAGGGGCTGTATGAGCGAGTGCAGAATCAAATTCTCTTTCAGTGAAATGAGAATTATACGACTTTTCCCTTCTTGTTGCAAAATTTAAAATTTTCTTTTCTTCAGTGCTCCTATACTGGTGACCAGGGGCTCCTTCACACTTGCTGGATACATTTGAAAAATGATTAGCCAGGGCATTGCTAACTTCATTTACTTCAGTTACATACTGGCCATTCACCTTCAACACTGGTGGTGGGTGGGTTGGGGGTGAATTTGCCAACTATCTTTTTTTACTTTCCTCCACACAGAAGATGGTGGTGTTCTGCTGTTAATGGAGGAAACAAAAGACATCCATGACTGGCGCCTTGCATCTTTCATGGCACGACGGAACTGTGCTCTATATTTCTTGTACATAATCAAATTCTCATCAGTTCTGCGTCTACGCAATCGTGTTAGAGATCTTCTTGTGGCTTTGTGGAGGGCAGTTAGTTCTGAAGACCACCACGGGACTGGTCGTCATTTGAATAACCCTGTTGTTTTGGGAATTGAATTGACTCCTGCTGTATGAAGAGTTCCATTTAGTAGGTCTATGGCATCATCAATACTTTCAAACTGTTCTGCTCTACCTTCGATTTCACTTAGCTCAGAAAATTTAACCCAGTCTGCCTTGTCTAGATTCCAACGTGGCGATCTTTGCAAAGGCGGACCCTGGTTGGTGTTTATAATGATTGGTGCATTATCACTAGTATGCCAATCATCTAATGTCCTCCAATCAAAATCAAGAAGGCAGTTAGAGCTTGCAACTGAAAGGTCAATGCATGACAAGGTACCTGTCTGAACATGGAAGTGTGTGGGCTCTCCTGTATTAAGGAGTCCCACATCCTCATTCTCCACAATGAATGAGATAATATTGCCCCTTGTGTTTGCTAAAATATCACCCCATAAAGGATGTCTACCATTTCCCAGTAAGAGAAATGGTTGAAGGAGTTGATGAATGACCTCTGCTAAATCATCATATGAAATAGTATCATTTGGAGGCAAGTAGAGAGAGCATATTGTATATTTACTTCCTATATCAATTTGTACAGCCACTGCCTGCAGTGTTGTACATATAGATATATATATATATATATATATATATATATATATATATATATATATATATATATATATATATATATATATATATATATATATATATATATATATATACAGTATATATATATTTATATATATACTTATATATATATATATTTATATATATTTATATACATATATAAATATATATATTTATATATATATATATGTAATGATGAGAATAGTTAATATTACATGTTTAAAACAAATGACGTAATATGTCATGTTGGTTGAAGGAGCTAACCCTGGGATTTGCTGTAATCATTCAAATCGTAAACAGGACATACAATGCAAGTCTCAGCAATTTGACATTCTTCTTAAACGTCAACACATTGTCTCAGCGTGTGAAAGTTTGTGACATCACCGTATGCAGGTGTCTTCCGAGTTTGTGACGTGTCTAAAATAAACTAAGCATACGATATCTGTGATATCGATAATTTAGTCAGTTCATATCTATACTTCACCAGAATTGGTCATCTGGACCAACCCAGCTTCCTCCAGTGATGGAGATGTTTAACTCTGTTGTTTTTATAGAATAAATACTTAAAAACTATTAAGATGTATTCAGTTATCCATTTACATACATCTGAAACAACTCATACTCAATGTGTGCTTATAACAGTAGCACGCCAATAAAATGGTGGCAGCGATTAAACTCTAAGACAGCGGTTAAACTCTAAGAATTAGAGAAAAATCTTCGAGACTTCAAAATAATAGCTGTAAAACCAGAGAAATATCTTCAAGACTTCAACATAATAGCTGTAAAACCAGAGAAATATCTTCAACACTTCAAAATAAAAGCTGTAAAACCTGAGAAAGATCTTCAAGAACTCAACATTATCTACATGAATCTACAATTTTGACTAAGTATTATAGTCCAACGAAATAGCTAACATCAACAATTGTTAGAATACAACCTGAATCTTCAATCAACATCCTAGGAAACCCAAGGACTGGCGTTCAACAATTGCAAAACATATCCAGGAAGAACTACATTCAACAAGAAACTAGAACGAGACATCGCTAACAAAACATCAAGAGAGAGAGAGAGAGAGAGAGAGAGAGAGAGGACGTGTCGACTTCATATATAAGCTAAGTACAGATATTTTGAATTCATTCCAGTTTGGGCAGTGAAGTGTAGTTATCACAAGTCGTTAGTCGATTATTACTGGGGTGAGTGAATTGCTAATCTTTGTTATAGGAAACTCCGAATTCTCATTTAGAATTTTTCTTTCTTTGTGCTAATTCTTTTTTCTTTCAGAAATTCTTGGGGAAATGTTTTGGGATTAGTAACATTGTTGGGGGAATTTTATTATACATATGCGTTTACGCAGTGGGCGTCTGTACTCATATAGATATTTTGATAGAATTGCAAGGGGTCAAAGAGATAGAAAAAAAAAATACAGCAGTCATGGCTCCTCCTGTCAGCCCTACCCCTGGACCTAGTGGTGTAGGCCAGGCTAATCCTCCTCCAATTGTGACGCTTGTAAATGCCAGGTCAGCAATCCTTCCTTTTCAAGGTCGGGTCAACGGGTTCTTGCCACAAAATGTGGAGTCATGGATTTCATCCGTTGATGCCCATTTAAATGCCAAACAAATCGTAGTCCCTTTTGTACAATTACAAGAAGCTAAAAGTTTTATAGATTTTTCTAAGGGGGATGCGAGTGCGTATTTAAGAGGTGTTTCATTTCAAGAAGCAGTTACTTGGGATGATTTCAAAGTTAGGTTACGCTCGATCTATGGGGGTGAGGAAGCCTTGGATGTAGTGTTAACGTTACGAAATACACTTAATCAAGCCACTATGAATCGGCTTAATGTTATTGAGAGAGCAGCTCTCATAGCTGATAGGCTTAACGAATATCAGGACATTTTAGGTAATTCCACTTGGGTTACTAACGATAACATCTCCGTGAAAGATTTTTTACGATTAATGTATTTAACTTGCATGACACTTATGTTGCCTGAAGCTTTAGTGCGGTGTTTTGATAAGAAGTTAACGCCTGCAAGTACGGAATTGGATGTCTATAAACAGATAAAGAAACACATGTTCAAGTGTCCAGATCTCGATCCCGTGTTAACTCAAGTTTTTGCAAAGAATGAAACAAAACCACAAACAGTGAACGTAGTTAACAGTCCAGTAGCGGGATTGACGTGTTACAACTGCAAACGTCAAGGTCACATAAGCGCAGACTGTAGAACAAAATTTTGCTCAATTCACAACACTGCAACGCATTCTTATAGTCAATGTTACTCGCGTAAGACACAACAATATCCCAGAAATACACAGTCAATTCCACAGTCAGTTCCATATGGAAATAAAAAGAAAAATCCTCATTTTAACAATAAGAAGAAACAACCAAATGTCAATGCAGTTCAGAGTCCGAAACAAACAAACACTTCTTCAAATATCGCTGAGCCTGGGCCGTCAAACCAGACCTCGCAAGGTCAGACTAATTTTCAGAATGTGCAGAGCAAAGCAAATACCACATAGTTAACTCTAGAGGGGAAGAGAGTGATGTTGGGTCAAGGTCATTCATGTCAACATCAATAGTATTGAATAATCAATTTAATGTTTTATCAGATAATTGTGAGACAATAGATTTTCCTATGAAACACACGGCCGAATTAAGTAAAACAGTGCATGCTCCCGTAGATTTGCAACGAATTCATACAATAATAAGCCAAAATGAGTTACGGCCAACCTTATATGCTGTAAATTTAGAACACAAATCCTTTACGTTATTTTTTGACTCTGGTAGTCCACGTAATATTATGGATTAGAAGACACATCATTTGTTGTTTCTGAACTTTCCGATTGAAAAATCAGGAATTAGACTTTCAGGTATAGGAAATAATGAATTAAACGTCATAGGCATAACTCATATTCAGTTCAGAGTCGGTAATCGCACGTTTGCCGATACATTTGTTGTTGTAAAAAACATTAATATGTATCCAGCTGTAATTATAGGATACCCATCTATGGGAAATCAAAACATTATCTTAGCTCCTGCCAAGCACGGCGTGTATATCAAAGGGAAATTCTATAAGTCTTCTAATACCTTAAAATCAGTTTTGGATAAAAAGGAGACAACAAAGGTAACCGTAACGTACGTTGAAGAACCAATAACTTGTCTCACTAATAAAGAAATAATATACGCGACCCAGCAGAATTCTCGTTCACCCGTAATATCATCTTGCACGCAATCTATCGAACCAAACATACCTTCGAATTTAATAGTGCAAATAAAGAAAACACTACCGGGATCTGAAATATTAATCCTTTCCGATACTTTGAAAACTAACGGATTGTCTGTCACACAAGCTATTTATACAGTAGGCTCACATCAGCAATGTAATATCGAAGTCTGTAATAATTTAAATAACACTTTAGTAATTCACAAAAATCAACATATCTTGGATGTAAAAGTTTATAAACATCGTATTCTTACCGTTGCTGAAATCAATCACTCTCAATCAGTTGCGGATGAATCCCTTTTGCGATCTATTAAAAATAAAATCAGTAAGGACATTCAAGACGAAGAAATTCAGCAGAAAATTTTTGAACTTTTAACTAAATATCAAGATGTCTTTTCCACTACGGATGGATCCTTAGGAAAAACAGATGTGATCGAGCATCAAATAAGGTTAAAGGACAAGCAGAAAATTATATATGTACCCTCGTACAGACTCCCTATGAAATTCCAGAATGAAATAAATGATGAAGTAGGTAAAATGTTAGAGGAAGGAGTCATTAGAAAATCAAACAGCCCTTATAATTTTCCTTTAATAGTTGTACCGAAAAAAGATCGAACATGGCGTATCTGCGTCGACTTTCGTCATCTAAACGAGGAAACGATCCCTGATCGATTCCCAGTGCCATGTACTGACGATATTTTGTCTTTGTTAGGTCAGAATGAATATTTTACCAGTTTGGACTTACTTAAAGGCTTTCACCAGATATCATTAGAAGAAGATAGTATCCCATACACAGCCTTCAGCACAGCCAGGGGACATTATGAATTTTTACGGATGCCTTCTGGTTTACGTTGTGCTCCTATAACATTTACAAGAATGATTAACATAGTGTTTGGAGACTTGTTAGGGGATATATTGCATGCCTATATGGATGATCTTGTAATCTTTTCCAACACCTTAGAAGAACATCTACGTAAGTTAGAACTAGTACTACAGAGATTAAGACAACATAACTTAAGGGTAAAGATTAGTAAGTGTGAATTTTTCAAAACAGAATTAATATATTTGGGTTTCATGGTGTCAAGCCAAGGTCTTAAAGTAGTCCATGATAAGGTGTCGGCTATACGTAATTTTCCCATACTTACTAATGTCAAGGGAATACAGCAATTTCTGGGTTGTAGTGGATATTACAGGCGTTTTATACGCAACTATTCAATAATAGCCGCTCCTTTAACTGATCTTACAAAGAAGGGCGTAGATTTCATATGGTCTGAGCAACATCAACAGGCGTTTAATACTTTGAAAGATGAACTGTGTAGTTCTCCTATCTTAAAATTTCCTGACTTCGGTAAGGAATTCTTCATTGCAACAGATGCCTCAGACTTAGGAGTAGGAGGGGTATTGCTTCAGCAATATGATAAACAATTTTCCCCGATAGCTTTCTATTCTCGAAAATTGAGAACTTCCGAAAGTAAGTATGCAGTGATAGACAAGGAAGGATTAGCTATTGTTAATTCGCTAGTGCATTTTAAGTTCATAATTTACGGTTATCCCGTTAAGGTTCTTACTGACCATAAACCACTAACAGAGTTCTTTAAAGGCTTCAATCACAGCCCTAAACGAACTCAGTGGCATTTGATCATTCAAGATTTTGGCGCAAGAATCGGGTATTTACCTGGGAAAGCAAATATCATTGCGGATGCATTATCACGCAACCCCGTGTCATCTTGTACGGAGCCTTTAGCTGAATTAATAGATATATCAACATCCATGCCTATTGTAAAAACAATATCTGAACAAGAAGATTTAGGCTGGAGTGCTGAATTGTTACAGACTGAGCAAAGAAAAGATCAGAAAATAGAAACAATTATAAATGCTTTGAAAGGCAATCATAAAGAAAATGAATATATAAAGTATAAGCAGCAGAATTATATAATCAAAGATAATATTCTGTGTAGGACTGTGACAAGGAAAACCCGCAATACACCACATGTAACTAACGACCAGGTAGTAGTACCAATCTCACTTATTTCCACTGTCCTGAATTGGTTGCATTCAAATCCATTACATGGACACCCTGGGTTCTCATTAATGTCACAGAAAGCCAAATCATTGTTTTATTGGCATACAATGCTTACAGATATAAAAAGACACATAGCTAATTGTCGCACATGTCAGGAAAACAAAGGGCATACGAAAACACCTGTCAGCCTAGGAGCTTATCCTGTGCCCAATCAACCCTTTGAAAGAATGCATTTAGATTTGTTAACAGGATTTTACGAGTCAGACAGAGGAAATAAGCACCTCTTAGTAATTATAGATGCTTTAACTCGATATACAGAACTAATAGCGCTTAAAACTAAAACTGCGATTGAATGCGCTAGGAAGTTTTACGAGTGTTACATTTGTAAACATGGAATTCCACACATGAAAATCTCAGACTCGGGTGGTGAATTTAATACAGTAATCACTTTCTTACCTCATTGTGTGAATTCCTCAACATAAAGAAAATTAATACCATGATATATCACCCAGAGTCGAATAGGCTAGTGGAAAGAGCAAATAGGAAGATATTACATATATTGAGGGTAACACTAGGGGGATCAGACCCCAACTGGGATATTGCAATACCGGCGGCACTGAGTACTCTGAATCATTCATATCATATATCAATTAAAATGTCACCGCATGAAGCATTGTATGGTACCCCAGTTAGAACACCTTTCCATGTATTAACGCCTACAACTAATCTATCAAATCCTTTAAAAGAATGTATAAATGCAAGTATAAGTCGATATGATATCCTTCGAAAGAATTTAGAAGAATCACAAATCATAATGAAAAGGAATCATGAGAAAATAGCGAAACCAACTAAAGCATATACCGTGGGTGATAACATCTATATTCAAATCAATGTCAGAAAAGGGCTCAATTATAAACTAACACCTAAGTTTGAAGGCCCATTTAACATTTTGGAAACATTAACGGCCAATAGGTTTAGAGTTCAAAACGTATCCCAACCCACGGATGAGAGAATAGTACCATTGGCTCACATAAGAAATTAAAAAGAAAAGAGAGGAAAAGAAGTGAAGGAATATTTTATTTTGTTTTGTGTGATTAAAAGTTTTCTTTTTAATACAGGAGTAATTACATATATTTTTTCTCGTTACAGGTTTCCAAGATGAATTTTTTGTTGTTGGGAGTGATATTGTTCGCTCAGACATTTTTCTCGTATGGGATGAGCTCTAAGACTAAAAATATATATTTTAAATATGGCAATATAGTTGAAAGACAAGAAGACATTTTTATTACATCAACCAACGTAATTGTAGAAGTGAATATGCAAGCAATTTTTCTTCAAGAGAATGATGTCATTAGCTTAAGAACCGCCATTTCAAGGTTTTCTGCATCATTGGATGAGTTGCATACAAAAATAAGACTGGCGAGACAGGATCTTTGGCTTATGACCTTTTGATGTGGACTGTAGGACACGAACATAAAGAAAGACGGAATCCGTTTATTTATGCTGCATTAAGCATCTTTGGGTCTGTTACAAGTTTAGGTTTAGGAATTTCCAATCGTCTTAAAATTAGTAATCAAAATAAGAAAATTGAGTTCTTGACTCATAAAGATGAATTGATTATGTCAGAACTAAGGAATCAGTTAGCTTCAATCAATAAAATTATGGATTTATTAAATGAACATTCAGATAATATCGTTCAAATTATGGAAGTACAGGATTTGTTGGCAACATTAACGTATTATGATTCAAAGATAGATCACATACATAACAGAATTACACATTTCATTGAGAAATCCAAGGATTATGTAGAAGCTATCACGTTAGCAACTAAAGGTGTATTGTCGCCCCATTTGTTGCCTATAAGTTACTTAAAATTAATTCTGAAGAACGGAAGGGATAAACTAGGCTATGTTCCTTTGTTAGACGAACATTGGTTAGAATTTTATTACAGCCTAATTACAGTAAACGTAGATAATAACAAGATTAGGATTACAATTCCCTTTGATTCTTCTGATGCCTGGCAATCTTACAGGATATCACCATTTCCGACTTTCATGACGAATCACTCAAATCCAGTAATATCCAGTTTGACAGGACACGTATTGATTTCCCCAGACAAGGAAACATATACGGTCATTAAAGACTTAAATCAATTAACTCACTGTTCAGACGCAATGGATAGAAAAATATGTACAGCTGACTCATTTGAATTCCATAAAAACTTAATGGATTCATGCGAGTTAGGTATAGTGCTAGACGGTGCTCTCTCCCATACAAGTGAAAATTGTCTGGATAAGCTTTATCCCTTTGACAATAATGAGTTCAATTGCAGACTGAATAATGGCTCGTGGATACGATACGACAAGGACGGCTTCAATGTATCATGCCCTGACGGATCCACGTCCTTCACCCATATCTTCGTCGCTGCAGATGGTTGTGTCGGGACTTCCCCGAATTCCATGGTGACTGGTCTACGGACAATCATCAGAGAACGAGCCTACTTCGCGAACTTCACGTGGACCTCTACAATGCCAGCACTTCCTCTCCCGTACAACGGACATGTGGCAAAGCGGTTGATGAAACTTACCGAAAGGGACCACCTGTCACCGACTTATAAGGAAATTCTTCACCCCATACTACTAGCTGGTTTGTGTATCACGGTGGTGATATTTATCACCGTGAACATCCTTGTTTGGCGTAGGTTACGGCACAGCAAGCAGCTAAAAAGGAACGATTTGCCTAGCCCCGACAATACGCCCTATTTGATTCAGTTCAAAGCTGTTTGAGTGGCCACCTCATTCGCTAAAGGAGTAATTTGTCGGGAAAAGTTTGTATGAAAAGCTGATTAGTACGCTAGTAATATGTAAATAAAGAAATTTTCTACATTTGCATTGTTAAAAATACATTTAAAACAACATTTAAAAAAAAAATAAAATAAAAAAGGATATAAATAATTTTTTCTCTTGGCATCTAATAAAAATATATAAGCCAGAATGTTAAAAAAGAAAAGAGAAAAAAAATAGAATATATAACAGAATCTATGGGCATCTAATAAAATATATCAGCCCTATATATAAATATATATATATATATGTACGAAACCGTGGTACGTGTACGTACCAGGAGTTCGTGTTTGTGCACTAAAAATTGAGTATTTTGTTTCTGACAAAGGTAACAATTATTCTTTATCAAGTTACCGAATCATATGTAAGTCAGAAGTTTTTTTTTTTTTTTTGGTACCATATAATCATTTGCTAGCAATGTACCATATATATGATCTTGGTTTTATCATGCATTTTTCTTTTTGCTTTGGTAATATCTTTTTTGTATGCATTATTGTTATTATTTTTTAATGTGCCTATTTGGACATTCGTCCTCGGTTGATTATGGCTAAAGTTAAACAAAGAATAATACGTATGTCCAGTCACACCTAATAACCATGTTTTGGCTTGTTGTTAAATTTTTGTAAAAAAAAAATTGAGATAGCTGGCCGAGCTAATGTAATGATTAGAATAGTTAATATTACATGTTTAAAACAAATGGCGTAATATGTCATGTTGGTTGAAGGAGCTAACCCTGGGATTTGCTGTAATCATTCAAATCGTAAACAGGACATACAATGCAAGTCTCAGCAATTTGACATTCTTCTTAAACGTCAACACATTGTCTCAGCGTGTGAAAGTTTGTGACGTCACCGGATGCAGGTGTCTTCCGAGTTTGTGACGTGTCTAAAATAAACTAAGCATACGATATCTGTGATATCGATAATTTAGTCAGTTCATATCTATACTTCACCAGAATTGGTCATCTGGACCAACCCAGCTTCCTCCAGTGATGGAGATGTTTAACTCTGTTGTTTTTATAGAATAAATACTTAAAAACTATTAAGATATATTCAGTATCCATTTACATACATCTGAAACAACTCATACTCAATGTGTGCTTATAACAGTAGCACGCCAATATATATATATATATATATATATATATATATATATATATATATATATATATATATATATATATATATATATATATATATATATATATTTATTTATTTATTTATATATTTATATCTATACATATATTTATATACATATATTTATATATATATATATATATATATATATATATATATATATATATATATATATATATATATATATATATAATATATATATATATATATATATATATATATATATATATATATATATATTTATATATATACATATATATTTATATATATATATATATATATATATATATATATATATATATATATATATTTATATATAACATATATATATTTATATATGTATATATTTATATAAATATTTATATACTATATACATATACATTATATATATATACAGTATATATATTTATAAATTTATATATATATATATATATATATATATATATATATATATATATATGTATATATATATATATATATATATATATATAAATTTATATATATATACAGTGAACCCTCGCTACTTCGCGGTTCGACCATCGCGGATTCACCACTTCGCGGATTTTTTTCATAACCCATGTCTATACATATATTGCGGATTTTCCGGAAATATCGAAAATACCGCGATGTGACCGATGGTGCGAGATTGGAGAAAGTAAGGAAAATTGAATCATGATTGATTTTCAATATAAATGAAACTTTGAGGAGCAACAAAGATATCATTTGTTAGAGAGATAGAGAGAGGTAAGGAATGGGAGGTAGTGAAAAGTAGCCCACACAGAGAGAGAGAGAGAGAGAGAGAGAGAGGTAGAGAGAGAGAGAGAGGTAGAGAGAGAGAGAGAGAGGTAGAGAGAGAGAGAGAGAGAGAGAGAGAGAGAGAGAGAGATAGAGGGGGGTTTAAATGTAATAAACAAAAAGATTTGATAGGTTATAACACATTGGTGCTTATGTAATATCAACTGTATACTGTAGACGGTTTGAATAAGTTAAGAAATGGTATAAATGATACTTTGTTAGTGTATTCGTACACACTCAAGAGCGGCAGCTAGATGACAGCTGATCTAATCACAGCCAAAAGTAAAAAAAAAAAAAAGTCAACAATACTCGATTTTTAAAACACACCCGAAATTTAAAAACAAAAGTACACGCTTTCTTAATGAGCAATTAACTATATAAAGAGTGGCAATTTTCTAGAATAAAATGATATTTCCCAAAAAATAGTGGTTTGCTGATGAAATCGGATGCCCTATTTTTGGCTATGATTGAAATGGATGTAGACTCGGCCTAATTATTTCATTTCGTATTTAATTGACACTAAGAAAACTAATTTTAGTTTCTTCATCTAAATGTAAGTATTGTATAACACGAAGAGAGAGAGAGAGAGAGAGAGAGAGAGAGAATGAATCAGCCGTTGTAATCAAATGGCGTGTTTTTGTTTCGTGAGAATTTCATCGCCACGACTTTAACAACAACATACTGTACTGAACTTTACAGTATTATACAGACTACTGTAATATGATAAAGTAAAATATTTGTAATCTATTTTATATGAAATGGGGCTATTTTTGTTTTGTTTAAAATTTACATTTACGTATGTAAAACAACTCTCCTCTCTCTCTCTCTCTCTCTCTCTCTCTCTCTCTCTCTCTCTCTCTCTCTCTCTCTCTCTCTCTCTCTCTCGTAGATTGTTTTCCTGCTTTGCTACGTATGTATGATTTTATATAGATACGGTAAATAATATTTGTAATAACATATTTTATAAAAGCTTTTACTGTAATATCATTATTTATCACTTTCATCATGCGGGTTAAATTCCTTAGTTTGTTTACTGAGCGTACTTTATGACGCCGTCGTTTCAGGCGGCGTCATAAAGAAAAAAATTTCATTTGGAAGTCCTAAGAAAAATTAAGTAAAACATTAGTAATAACCAAATCAACATACTGTACTGAATAATCAATATAATTGATGCAAAAACTAACCTATAAACAGATGTGTAAATGCGTTTGTTTCTTCATTAGGATCAGAGATAAACGTAAACAAAACATTGGTTGCCATTTTTTATCGTGCTTTTTGGCGTGTTTAGGAAACGCATGATATAAAGTCGCCTTTAATAATTGTGCCTGTTTTAGTTTAGGGTACTGTATTACATGCATTAAGTGTTCTGTACATTAAAGGGTAGTTTGTTAACAGTACTACGTACAAGGGAAGGTTTTAAAAGTCTGAATATACATGTTAAATAAATAGGTAAATATGGTGTTACTACTTCGCGGATTTTCACCTATCGCGGCCGCGTCTGGAACCTATCTACCGCGATAAACGAGGGTTCACTGTATATATATATATATATATATTTATATATTTATACATATATATTTATATATTTATATATATTTATATATATATATATATATATATATATATATATATATATATATATATATATATATATATATATATTTATACATTTATATATATATATATATATATATATATATATATATATATATATATATATATTTGTGATGCTTAATTTTGGATAAATTTCGTATGCAGAAGGTATATGTATATTATTGATGCCTTTATTTGTGGGTTTTATTAATTAATAAGAAATAGGGAGACAAATGCAGTTAGTAGTAATTGTAAAGATATAGAAAGAATTGTGGAGAGACAGGAGAGTGAACGAGAGTTAGGTAGGATGTTTTCAACTAATTTCGCTGACTCCAGGGATCTTTCCCATAAACAACTCCCCGAATGACAGGATCCGTTCTTGAATGACGAACGGAACATAGACGAGTGAGACGTGGAAGCCGGGAAAAAGTCACGTGATTAAGGATAGCTTGACACGCCCAGGACGACCATATATAAGCAACGAGAAAACGGCATCTCGCTCTCTTCCTAGTAGTCGCTCTGTAACAGGTCTAAGGACCTACTTAACCTGCCGGGTCTCCTTGACGTACTACACGTGTGCGGCTGCCTTTACCATAACTGAGGGACGGCGATTACTCAGAATCCTATAGTAGCCGAGAAATTACAGGGGAACATTTACCCCTGAAAACAAAGAACGACGAACAAAGTTACTACGCCCGCACCTGATTGACTGTGAGTGTGTTTGGCGAGACGACCCAGAGCGACCGAGGCGTGACGTCCCAGAGTGACCAAGGCGTGTCAAGAACTTCGCGCCAGCCTTCCCAACACCTGACGAAGGTTCATACTTCAGCAGACGACAGTAGGCCTATGATTGACGTATAGGCCTAACTAAACCAGGATTCATCAAATTCTTCAGCCAGTGACAAGACGTCTGAATTCATCACGAAGTGTTAATGTAGAAACCATGTTTTTCTTTATGACTGCTTGTAAGTGACTGTTCAAACCCCCCTTTTTTATGTCTAGTAAAGAAAGAAACCAGCATTCGTATCCCTCACCGACGTAACTTTGCTTATATTAACTCCTGAGAGAAATTCAATTAATATTAAACAAAAGGGAATAAGTATAATACAGAAATAGTATGCAGAGGTAAGATACTAGACTAAATAAGATTTGTTCCAAGAAAAATCAAGGAACTCATCACAAATGGTGGCAGTGTTATGGGATACTGTGCCGTGTTGTATCAAGTTTGAACTAATACTGACTTTATTTCAGATAAGTGCTGAAACCCCCTTTTAAGTGTCGAAGAATTTCAAAACATAATCTCAAGAAAAATAGAGGGAAACCAAAAAGGAGTCGGGAACCAATGGATATGTGAGTAGTTTACATGTTTTCGTTCGCTCTCTTGTTTTGTATAAATACTGTCTCTCTATAGAATAGGAAGTTAGGGCATTTGTCTCTCGTAAGAAAATTTTGGTGTGTTTTAATTTTTCCTTTTTTTTTAAGTGTGCTATGAGTCTTGATAATATTTTCCAAAGACTTACACAATATCAATACGACTTGAGATTAACTGCAGACAGACGGTCGCGAAGTGCTAGTGTAGGAAGACATCAAAATTTGACTAGAAATACAAATTTGAGTAACCGAAGTTCGAGTCCTGTAAGAGCAAATATCGCCGATATGAATTTCGCTGGGCTGATCACACAAACCACACGGTTTTGTGGAAATGTAAGTAAAGATAATCCCGACAAACAAAGATTAGAGAAATACAGTGTAGATAAGTGGTTAGGGGACACAGAGAATAGGATCGCTAGTTTTAAAATAACTGATGATGTTGCAAAAATTAAACAGGCTATGTTGTTAGTCAACGTAGACGTAGGGGATGCTCACCCTACATTAAACGGTAAGGCTTTTGAAAAAATTACAACTTACAACGAGTTCAAGGAGGAATGCAGACTATTGTGGCGATCGGCCAAGGAGACCGATCGGTTGTTGAACTTGTATAGGTTTTCCTCGGCTAAATTTGAAGGTGATTCCATGCCCAGTTTGTATACCCAGGTTCTGAATCATTTAGGATTAGTTAAGGAAGACATTTTGTCATTACCCACAATCACGGTAGGAGACAGAATGCAGTTTAGTGAGGATAATAACCAACTGGTGGATTTAGATGAAATTTTGACTTATATGGCCTACGGTACATTGTATGCAGCCTTTGGTGAAAGGGAAAGGAAGGCTTTCAAAGACCTAAAGTTAGATCCTGCCCAGAAGCTCACAAAAACGTTGAGCCAAATCCAGGAAATCATCCAGAAAAACGAGACCCAAATTGAAGAGGTCACTTTTTCGGCGAATATCAAGCAAAGAAGGTATTAGAATTACAGGGAAGATAAAAATAACGAGACCGGTAGGAATAAATATTACCATAAAAATTATCAAAATAACCAGCCCCCTTACAAGTCAAATGAAAAAAACAGAGGAAATTATAATGAAACATATAAATCTAGCGGGAATTATCATCATAAGGGAGCTAGACCAATGAATAGGTATTGCCAGTATTGTCAAAGAGGAGGTCACACAGACCAAGAATGTTGGTATCAAGGTAAGAAACATGATAAACCCTCCGAAAATACTCCTCAGGCACAGGCAAGGGATAACTCAAACCCTACTAATTACTCCGAAAAAAAAAAACAAGGTAACAGAAAGTGACTAGAAGAGCAGGATAGGAGTCCAGGAAATAGGGAAACCAAAGAATGGAAGGATGTTGCAGGTAGCGGAGGTACATCCACATTGCCAGCAACATATTTATCCTTCCGACAGCAATCATTACCCAAGACAAATATCAAGATAGAAGGTAAAGAATGTCTTAGTTTGTTAGATTCAGGAAGTACTGTAAATCTCATAGGGCTCCATACCTTAACTGATTATTTGAATATACCTATTTCCGCAATTAGGAGTGAGGATACATTAATTCAGGGGATAACTGGCAATCAGCTTAACAATGTAGGAGCCATAGATTTAAACATTGAATTGCTAGAGAAGAAGTGTCAAGTGCCATTTTTAGTTTTGCAAGAAGTAGCATTTCCCGCTCGAGCTTTGATTTCTTTTGCAACAATGCAAGATTTTGGCATGGTTTTTGATTGTCAAGACAGAAGACTAGTTCTAAAGGGAAATAATCAGGAAGTCTGTTTCCAACTTGTTGATGACAAGTCCACTACAAATTTGGCCAATTTGCAGGGGACCGCTTCGATAGTTGAAACACATTCCGGTTCAGAAAGAGAAAGGGAAATCAAAGTAAAATCAGAAGAAAGGGAGAAAGAAGAGAATTTAGCAATTGCACCTAGAAAGGGGAGAAATTACTTCTTGTAAAGGCAGCACACATACTAAGGATGAAAATGTCGACAAAGAATCTGTGAGAATAGATAAAAAGGAATTCCAAGAAGTTTTGCTGCTAGGCACATATAATTCACAAGAATTAAGACACTTAAGAGAAACAGAATCTCATAACGGAGGAGATGAAGATTCATGTTTTTGTACTCAAGTACAAACTGGGGAAATAAGTCTGATCAGCACAGCAGATGCAAACAAAATAAGATTTAGGCTAGCTAGAGATGTAGTACTACTGCCCAATACTCTTACTAGAGTATATTTGATAACCCGCCTACACACAAATAATGATGTAATCTTGACCCCAGAAGGATTGCCAGAATATGTCAAGATGGATAACTCATTAGTTCAGATGGAGGGATTAGCCTGTACTACTTATGTCATGAATTATTCTGATAAAAGACTTCATTTGTTAGCGGGTACCGAATTTTGTACAGGAATAGAAGTTACACACAAAATGATTCCGTTAGAGGAGGAAGCATTCTTTACCATAGGAAACATTGATGCAGGAATAGATAGGGAGATAGATAACACCGATTTTGCTGAGTACAGAAAAAGATTAATAGAAACTTTAAATAAATATAGGCAGGGCATAGCAATTACGGGTGATAGGTTAGGTAGGACTGAGGTGTTAAGGCATAAGATAATCCTAGATGATGGAGCCAAACCCTTTTTCATACCTAATTATAAATTACCTATCAGCCAACGTCCAATAGTAGATAAAATGATAGAAGAAATGAAAGAAGAAGGAGTGGTCATACCCTCTAAATCACCTTATAATTCTCCCATGTTGTTGATTCCAAAGAAAGATGGAAGTTACAGATTAGTGATTGATTATCGCAAGTTGAATGCGAACACAGTTCCTGATAGAATGCCCATGCCTGTAATAAACGATGTTTTGGCTCAGTTAGGAGGAGCAAAGATCTTCTCATCCTTAGATCTACTTAGTGGATATTGGCAAGTACCTTTAGACGAAGAATCAAAGCCATTAACTGCCTTCAGCACACATAAAGAACACTTAGAATTTAAGGTAATGCCATTTGGGTTAACATCAGCTCCATTGACTTTTGTAAGGTTAATGTTACAGATCTTAGGAGACATAGAGAATGTGTCAGTCTATTTAGATGATGTCATTATATTTAGCAAGGATATAGAGAGCCATTTCAGAACCATAGAAATCGTTTTAGAACGACTAAGACTGGTAGGATTAAAGATAAAGGTTAAGAAATGTCAATTCTTGAGGAAATCTTTAGAATATTTAGGACATGTGATCAGTGCTGATGGATTGTGCATGTAAGAAGGAAAAATAAAGGCAATTGTGGAATATCCTGCTCCACAAAATTTGAAAGGTGTAAGAAGATTTTTAGGGATGATAGGATACTATAGACCATTTGTCAAAAATCATGCTACTATAACTAAACCATTGACAGAATTAACTAAGAAGGATGTAGAGTTTGAATGGAAAGCAGAGCAAGAGGAAGCTTTTCAAAAGTTGAAAGAAAAATTAATCCAAGATCCTATCTTAGTGTATCCAGACTTTAGCAAGCAATTTTATTTAGCATGTGATGCTTCAAATACAGGAATAGGAGCAGTTTTGTTACAGAAGGCAAAAACCAGAATAAGGGTAGTATATTATGCAAGTAGAGTCCTGAATGCGGCCGAACGAAATTACAATACCACAGAAAAGGAATGTTTAGCCATTTATTGGGCACTGAGAAAGTTTCGGCACATTTTGTTAGGACACAAAGTAAATGTACTCACTGACCATAAACCCATCTGTGACCTATTTAAGAAGAGAGCTTTCACTAATAACTTAAAGTTTAATCGATGGTTTATTAGTGTGCTAGAGTTTGCTCCAGAATTTAGATACATTCCAGGTAAGTTTAATACTTTAGCAGATGAATTATCTAGAGCACAAGAGGATACTGAAAGAATTATCACCACTAACACCTTTTGTTTCAGCTGTCAGGTCGTAGACTTAGATTTGGAAAGAGTAAAAATAGAACAAGAGAAACAAACCAGTATCAGGAAAATAATAGGAGATTTGCTACAAGATGAAACCTCTAGGTCAGATTTTGAATTAGTAAATGGGATATTATATAAGAAGGCTAAAGATAGGAGTGCTTGCTCTAGACTATATGTACCTGACACCCTGACTAAGGAAGTATTAGCTCTAACCCATACCCACAAGTTGGCAGGACATCCAGGAATCAAAAGACTCTGAGAACAATAAATAGAAATTATTTTTGGCCTAAGTGCAGCGAAGAAGCAAAGCAATTTGTAGATGAATGTCCAACTTGTAATAGGCATAAAGGTCATGTAAATGTCAGAGCTCCTTTAGAAAAATATCCTAGTAATTTAAGCCCTTTTGAGGTAGTTCGCATGGATCACATAGGACCCTTTCCAAAAACTTTCAGAGGAAATAAATATATACTGGTATTCATTGATTATTTGACTCGGTATTTAGAAATTGTCCCAGTTAGAGATAGAACTGCAGTTTCTGTTGCAGAAGCTTTAAAGACCAGAATACTCACAAGACATTCGTGTCCGGAGGTACTTTTGTCGGACAATGCACCCGAATTCACCAGTGAGGTAATGAAAAAGCTTTGCGAATTTTTTGAGATAAAGAAATGCGAGATAACCCCTTATAAGCCGAGTTCAAATGGGACAGTGGAAAGGGCCAATAAGAAGATACTGGATGTACTGCGAACTATCATTAGTCCAACTACAGAAGATTGGGACATAGCGCTAGAGGACGTTCAGTTTACTTTGAATGACACAGTGAATGAGACAGTAGGAGAAACCCCACACTTTTTGCTTTATGGTTATCAGAAAAGACTGCCAAACTCATTGTTAGATGACGCAAAACCTCCTAGGCACACATATGATTACCAGGACTATATAGCTTGGAAACTGCAAAGAACCTTTCAAATAATAAGACAAACCAGACAATCTTTAGAAAAGGGGCAACAGGTAAATAAGAAATACTATGACACAACTAGTTCCAAGACTGACCTGAAGATAGGCTCACAAGTATATATAAAGGTACATGTAAAGGAAGGACCAAATGAAAAGGTATCTCCCAAATTTTAAGGTCCTTATAGAGTGTTAGAAAAGGAAAAGAATAATAAATTTAAGCTGATACATGAACAGAATTTAGATGTAAGGTATGCCCATTGGAATCATATAAAGGTTGTAAAAACTAATCCATGGTCCTCTCAACTTCTACAGGAAGTGGTGGAAAAACTTCCTTCTGATCCTACCCCTAGTGGTCGGTATCACTTGCGAAATAGACATTAAAAGTGGGGCCTTGATACAAAATCATGGAAAAGGTGAACTGTTAACAGATTTTGCTGTAGTAAAAATTGATGTCAATTCAATATTAGAAAGGGAAGAACATTTGAACCAGTTAGATAAAGAACTACGAAAGTGCATACTAACCCATAGTGATTCTGCCTTTGTAGAAGTGTTAAGAAATTTACAGGGTAAAATTGAAGACATTGTCAGGCCTCTAAGAAACAAGAGATCTTTATTACCTTTTGTAGGTAGTGCATTTAGTGCTTTGTTTGGAGTGGCTACAGAAAACGATGTAAAAGGTTTGACTGATCGTGTAGAACTAATCGAGAAATGGGCTAATCAGAAGGGTAATCTTATAAGTACTCTAATAGAAAATAATAATAAGAATGTAGAAAACATCAAAAAGATGGTGGAATTTATTAATCAAGTTAACGTGAATATTTCTAATAAGATAGATGATATAGAACAAGTGTTTAAGTTGATTCATGAAGTAGAAATCGAGATTGGTGATCATAAGGAATCTGTGAACGGACTAATAAATGCACAAAAGGGAATACTTAGCCCTGCTATCATTTCTCAAAAAACTTTGAAAGAAATTATAGATTGGTGTATAGTAAATAGTCATTCCAAGCCTTTGCTAGAAGATATATTTTGGTATTACACAATGTCCACTGTGAAAGTAACAAAAGGGTATTTGTTGGTATTGATTCCTTTCAAGGGTATGAATTTGTTTGACCTGTATACAATACATCCTTTCCCAGTTAAGATAGGAAATGCAACAATAATTTGGAACCATCCCAAGGTTCGTCTAGCATTGGATAAGAACAAGTTGTTGATGATTATTTTAGAAGAAGGTGATTTAGAACAGTGTGTTGATAAGTGAAAGTCAATCCATGTCCAATTTTGTGCAAATTAAACAACCTATAAGCAATTTTCCATGTATCCAAGGTATTTTCTTTGAGAATTATGAATTGATGAGAGAGTGTAAATTTGAAACTTTCAGTTTGCCATACAGGGCATTACATTTAGGTAATGAAATTTTTGTTTATGTACGAAATACTAAAACTGCAGAAGTTACTTGTGATGGGAAGACTCAAACATTTCAGATAGGAAATTTGAAATCATTTACAGATTCTTGCTCAGTAGTGATACCTGATTATCTCTATTATGTACCAAGTGTGTTTTTGCATTATGAATTAAATCAGTCTTCCATTGCAAAGAGTTATGAAAACAAGATTAATCATTTTCAGCTAGACAAATTAACAGTGGTAGAAAATTTGGCAATGTCACTCGATAATGATTATGTTCTGTTTTACAAGCAAGATGTTGCACCATTTCTGACTATGTGTAATGTGTTTTTGATTGTACTTATTACTGTGGTAACATATAATGTGGTGAAGTATTTGATTTTCAGAAAATTAGAAAGGATTAATGAGTTACTACTAGTTATTACTGGGAAACCTAAGGAATAAATTTATTGTTTTGTTGTATGTGAGGATTCTATAAGAATCCTAGTAGCTGGCCGAGTGGTGTCAGACAGATGCTTAATTTTGGATAAATTTCGTATGCAGAAGGTTTATGTATATTATTGATGCCTTTATTTGTGGGTTTTATTAATTAATAAGAAATAGGGAGACAAATGCAGTTAGTAGTAATTGTAAAGATATAGAAAGAATTGTGGAGAGACAGGAGAGTGAACGAGAGTTAGGTAGGATGTTTTCAACTAATTTTGCTGACTCCAGGGTTCTTTCCCGTAAACAACTCCCCGAACGACAGGATCCGTTCTTGAATGACGAACGGAACATAGACGAGTGAGACGTGGAAGCTGGGAAAAAGTCACGTGATTGAGGATAGCTTGACACGCCCAGGACGACCATATATAAGCAACGAGAAGACGGCATCTCGCTCTCTTCCTAGTAGTCGCTCTGTAACAGGTCTAAAGACCTACTTAACCTGCCGGGTCTCCTTGACGTACTACACGTGTGCGGCTGCCTTTACCATAACTGAGGGACGGCGATTACTCAGAATCCTATCGCAGCCGAGAAATTACAGGGGAACATTTACCCCTGAAAACGAAGGACGACGAACAAAGTTACTACGCCCGCACCTGATTGACTGTGAGTGTGTTTGGCGAGACGACCCAGAGCGACCGAGGCATGACGTCCCAGAGTGACCAAGGCATGTCAAGAACTTCGCGCCAGCCTTCCCAACACCTGACGAAGGCTCATACTTCAGCAGACGACAATAGGCCTATGATTGACGTATAGGCCTAACTAAACCAGGATTCATCAAATTCTTCAGCCAGTGTCAAGACGTCTGAATTCATCACGAAGTGTTAATGTAGAAACCATGTTTTTCTTTATGACTGCTTGTAAGTGACTGTTCAAACCCCCCTTTTTTATGTCTAGTAAAGAAAGAAACCAGCATTCGTATCCCTCACCCACGTAACTTTGCTTATATTAACTCCTGAGAGAAATTCAATTAATATTAAACAAAAGGGAATAAGTATAATACAGAAATAGTATGCAGAGGTAAGATACTAGACTAAATAAGAAGATTTGTTCCAAGAAAAATCAATGATCTCATCAAATATATATATTTATATTTATATATTTATATATATATATTTATATATTTATATATATATTTATATATATATATATATATATATATATATATATATATATATATATATTTTTATATATATATATATAAATATATATATATATATATATATATATATATATATATATATATATATATATATATATATGTATATATATTTATAATATATATATATATATATATATATATATATATATATATATATATATATATATATATATATATATATATATGTATATATATATATATATATATATATATATATATATATATATATATATATATTTATATATATATATACAGTCAGCGCGGGTCGGTCTGTCCGGGCAGCATCCACCGTGCATTCATTTTGGTCCCCCCCCATATCTACACTAATACACAATATAAATCAATAAAAATTTAATTGAACACTCACTATCGGCGAGGTTTTGGAGTATTTCAGCAGGTATTTCCGCCCACACCTTATGGAGCGCCGCCTCGAGAAGTGTCACGTTTGTCGTCACTTCTTTACGAAGGCGGGCTTTAACTATCGCCCAAAGGTTCTCAATGGGCGAAATATTAGGACTTAGACCTGGCCAATCAGGAATATAGTTCACTTCGCTATTTTCCAGCCACTTTTTCACTTTTTTAGCCGTATGGCAAGGGGCACCGTCCTGCTGAAAAATTTCAGCTCCTGTAGCCGCAAAACAATCCGCTAAATTGTCTTTTAAAATTTTCAAATAGTGGTCAGCATTAACCGTTATGCCTTTAGGCAAAACAACAAGGCTTGGGGCACCACCGTAGGCAAACAAACCCCAGACCATAAGCGATGCTGGGTGCTTAACTGTCTTGGCCGTAAGATTAGGCTTAAGAGGATCTGATCCCTTTCGCCGCCACACTTTTTTCCTGGTCGTCTCACTCACACAAAAGGTCACTTCGTCACTCCACAAGACACTATGCCACTGCTCCAAGGTCCAATCCTTTTATGTCTTGGCAAAAGCAACCCTCCTCTGCCTTTGTTTCAAAGTTACAGCGGGCTTCTTTCGCGCGATCACTTTCTCAAAGTCGAGGCGCTTCTACAGGTTTTCCTGAATCATACGAACACTGACGTCGCTCAACAATTTAGGGTTCTGTTCTTTCAGTTGCTTAGCCGTTAATGTTGGATTTTCTTCTAGGGTTCGCTTTAATATATGTAAAGTACGATCAGGAATCTTCCGGGGAGGGGAACCAGCCTGGGAGTGAGAAGGGACCTCGGCGCTACCCCCTGCCTTTTACTTCGCCACCAAGCGCCTCACTGTCCTCTCGTTCACGCCAGTATTCTTCACGATTTCCTTCGTTTGCAGACCTAAATTATGACAGGTTATCACTCTAACAATGTCATCGTGACTTGTACGGGGTCTAGACATCACGGGGGGGGGGTTGATACACAAAAATGCCACGTGAACTCACAAAAGAACGATTGCAACTCGGTCCTCTCAACCCGACACAACCTCACTCCACCACTACAGGAAACACGCTGGCTAGCTTCCACCTACGCAGATATGTAGATGCCAACTTGTATAAAAAGATGCCAATTAGTCAATTTGTCCCAGTCGATTTTTTCCCCGATAAACCCCATGCCTCCGATTTGCGCGCAACGCTGTGTCCGGCCCACTACCCGGACACAGCGATCCGCGCTGACTGTATGTATATTTATATATATAGTTTATATATATATATATTTATATATATTTATATATATATATATATATATATATATATATATATATATATATATATATATATATATATATATATATATATATATATACAGTATATATATATATATATATATATATATATATATATATATATATATATATATATATATATATATATATATATATATATAATATATATATATATATATATATATATATATATATATATATATATATATATATATATATATATATATATATTCATAATGAAAATTAATAACACTGATATTATCTAAAGCTTAAATAAATGCTGAGAGAGAGAGAGAGAGAGAGAGAGAGAGAGAGAGAGAGAGAGAGAGAGAGAGAAAGAGAGACAGAGAGAGAGAGAGAAATATGAGTGCGTTGAAAGAATGCAATTCTTCTCTGAAGACTTTCTAAGAATACCTCCAGAGCTCCGGAAACCGCATTCTCTTATGAAGACTTCTTCGTCATTTCTTTCTCTTAAGTCTGAAGCTTGTTTAGGATTTCCAAGAGAGAGAGAGAGAGAGAGAGAATATGTATGCGTCGAAAGAATGCAATTCTTCTCTGAAGACTTTCTAAGAATTCCTCCAGAGCTCCGGAAACCGCATTCTCTTATGAAGACTTCTTCGTCATTTTTTTTTTCTTGAAACTAAGTCTGATACAGGAACTCTATATCGTTGGCCTGGCGGGGCTCTCCCCTTCCCGGAGGGAGGGGAAGGCTCCCCCACTCCAGCTGGCGCTGGCCGGCTGCCCCCCCCCCCACCTCCCCTCCCCTGCTGGCGCAGGTCGGCTCCCCCCCCACTCTCATCCCGTGCTGGGGCTTGGCGGCTGCCCCCCCCTCCCCTCCCCGCTGGGCGGCTGCCCCCCTCCCCCGCTGGGCGGCTGCCCCCCTCCCCTCCCGAGCTGGCGCTGGGCGGCTGCCCCCCCTCCCCTCCGCCGCTGGGCGGCAGCCCCTCCTCCTCTCCCCGCTGGGCGGCTACCCCTCTCCACTCCCCCGCTGGACGGCTGCCCCCCTCCCCTCCCCGCTAGACGGCTGCCCCCTCCCCCTCCCGCTAGGTGGCTGCCCCCCTCCCCTCCCCCGCTGGGCGGCAGCCCCCCACTCTCGTTCCCTGCTAAGCGGCTGTCCCCCTCCCCTTCCCACTGGGCGGCTGCCCCCCTCCCCTCCCCTGCTAGGCGGCTGCCCCCCTCCCCTCCCCCGCTGGCGCGGGGCGGCTGCTCCCCCTCCCCTCCCGTGCTGGCACTGGGCGCCTGCCCGCCCCTCCGCTCCCCCACTGGAAGGCTGCCCACCCTCCCCTCCCCCGCTGGACGGCTGCCCCCACTCCCCTCCCTGCTGGGCGGCTGCCCCCCTCCCCTCCCCTGCTGGCGCTGGGTGGCTGCCCCTCTCCCCTCCCCCGCTGGCGCTGGCCGCTGCCCCCCTCCCCTCCCCTGACATCTGAGGTCATTGACGCCGGTAACATTTAATTTATGTATACAAAAATAAAAAATAAAATAAAATAAAAAATAAAAGAGTATTCAATTAAAATCATAAAAGTTGAATGTCATAAAAGTTAAATATTTTTCAGAAGACCTGCTTCTGAAATAAATCTAAAAATGCCACTTGCATGGTAGGACACATCATTTCCAAGAATCTTGGCAAGGATGAACCTGCCACCCTCACCTCGAGCCTCAAACAAATATTTATTCCTTAAGTTGTTATAATTGGGGCATTCGGTCAACAAATGCCTTACTGTTAGAGGTACTATACAGTCGTCACAATACGGTTGGTGTTGGCCCTTCAGCAGAAACTCGTGTGTCAACCGAGTGTGACCAATACGGAGACGACAAAGAGACGTCTCCCATTTTCGAGGCATAATATATATATATTATAATATCCATAAGGTTTTGAAAGTGGCACTTAGTGGATATTACTGTAAGTCAGTTTCAGCTCTCTGCACCGGAAGTCATTCATAACCAGATAATGTTCTTGTCGTATAAGCGTTTGGGAATCTGTATGGATATGACTTTGTAAACCGAGCAAAGCAAGGGTATGTAAGAGCAAAGGATTGCACTAACTAAACGAATTAATTTCCTACAATGGAGACGAACATTTAAAACTCCTTATGTTCAGTGATGAGCAAATTAAGGACAAAAGAATCAGCAAAGCCACTTGAAAATGCACACACATTATATATATATATATATATATATATATATATATATATATATATATATATATATATATATATATATATATATATATCACTCTTATGTTTGACCTGTGTATGCAGGTACAGTAATTAATATAGATATCAAAATATATCTATGAAGCAAGTTATTAACGTGGATTATTTGTGTAGGCCTTTGTCCACATGATGTGATGGCTGGGGCGAAGTCAGTGAACCATTTTGAAAGTGGATTCTTGGTTATTGTTTTTACAGACATTTCTTTAGATATTTGGTCGCCAAAATAAATTACGTTCTGAATATGGAAAACTATACATTTATATTACTTGGAGAGTCCAATTATATGTAAACAATACCCTTATATTTAGTTTTTTTTTTCTTTACAAAATTGGGAATAAATTTAAAGATTAGTCATTTTAATTGTTTTACTCTTATGTGAAAACTTAAAACTTTTCCAGATTCATTGTGATGAAGAATTATTCTTGCTTTTTTTTATTCTTCTCCACAGATTAGTAGATTTATTGAACGATTGACATTTTCACTGATCAATCAGATGAATGTCTATATATAAGACTTTTTTCAAAGTGAATGAGATGTTTGGTTAGTCAGTACTGTGAAATGATTCTCCAATAAAGCTAATCTATCAGGTGATTGTGTTATCTGTTACCAGACTGATTGATTATTTTATTTCTTCATCGGTTTTTACAAATAGATTCTATTCTTTGATTAATTTTCATACTGAATCATTCCTTAATTGGTTCAGATTTTTTCATTGATTAACCTTAAAATTTTAAGGCATATCACGGAATGATTATTTTCTCGCCATTTTTCATTTTCTCTTTCATGAAATCATACCAAAGCCACGTTACCTTTCCCTTGAAAAGGGATGTCGAGGTGTGAAATTTAAAATGAATATCCCATTGTAAGTCTTAGAATTGCATAAGACCATAAGTAATCTTGGGTAATTTCCTTCCTCAGATTCAACTTGTTTCATGTGCTCATATATTACCCTCGTTCAAGAAAAAATGGTTCCCTGTTTTCAAATGATCTTAAATGCATTTTGTTTCCGGTATATATTATAGTAATTTTGTAAACATCACAACTTGGCTCTTTAACTCATAGAACGCTGCCTTTATCACTAAAGACTAATTTTATATAAATTTCCAAATAGGTTTTTCCTTTCTTGCCTCTTGGCAGCCTCAGGCATCACACTTCCATCAATATTTTTAATTAGGTTGGTGCATCAGCAGAGTATATCTAATGTTTTGGATTATCTTAATTCGTATTTAGAGGGTGACTTTTTATTTTAATGATACTAAGTACAAAGTCATATATATATATATATATATATATATATATATATATATATATATATATATATATATATATATATATCTATATATATATCTATATATGTGAAGAATTTTCTTCACTCTTCTTTCAATCGTATTTTTAGCTCTCTTCTACTAATACTATAGCTACCCCTTAAACATTCTCTCCTACATCTAGTTTTCTTTAACGAAACTAACCTGAACTAGTTGACAGTAACGCACGCCATGCTCGTGACGTCACAGCGTAGATACGCACAATAGAGGGCCTTAGTGTAACCACGGCGTATGTTGGTTCTTTCCTTAAACTACATGGGTCGAGATTAAATTCCTAAACTGCACATTTTATATAAATTCCAATACTGCTGAATTAATGCATCTTATATTTCTCAATACCAATTAAGGTTTGTTAATTTTAAGATGTATGCCCATCGTACCAGTCCATTGCTAATTAATCATTTAAAATATTATTTTTAGCAAGCCAGAATAGGTAGGATTATTGTATATATAAACTCCCTTAGAGCAGCAAGATTTATCTGAGTATTTAGTACAAAATCCTGCCTCCTCTGCACTCCTTGCAACAATATATTGCCCTGTCCTTAAGTCCCGATATGGCACCCCCAGTGGATTACCGTGCGCATCAAGCTCCTCACCTGTCTGGAAAGGTGAAGCCAGGTGATCTCTTCGACCTTAGCGTCGGGCCCCATTCAATGAAAAGCTGCCCTGGCCTACTGATCTGCTGGGTCAGTGAATCTGTGCACTTCTGGCTCACCCCCATCCCATCCCACTCTCCCAAACGTGACTCACCAAGGAGTCCTGTTGCTGCCGGTTGGAGAGATTGAGAAGAAGAGGACCCTGGGATACCATAGTTGTAGCCAACAAGGATTCTTGGGGTGAGCCAGGCAAGAGGGCAACGTGCCAATTAGTGCGACAACCAGGTCAACAGCCACCACGGGCATAGGACTAATCTCAAAGGAGTGCAGGTACTACATCAATGGCCATAGTTATTTCCCCATTATTTAGCTTAGACTAATTTTAACTTTATAGGGAACCTGGCTAATTACACTATTCGGACTGTGTGCGGTGGGATTGTGTGTAAATCATTTTTCCATTATTTCTTGCTTGGAGACTAGCATAGTCTCTGGGTCACGTGGGCCACGTGCCAGACCCCATTTTGATTATTGCAGACCGCGTGTCTAAACCATCATCTTTATAATTTTGAATTGCTTTTAATTTACATTCTCTTTAGTATTCCATTTTTGTCTTTGTTAAGATGTCCGTTTCTTTAATGTAAATTTGTGAATAAATCAATATTAGGTTAATTAAACCTCCTTAGTATTTTTGCTCCCTCATTTATTTTAATGTGTGAAATGAATAGTTGATCACGGGACAAAGTACCCAATATTTAAAGAGAAAACCTATAGGTGGTAACAGCGAGGAACTTTGCATTAATATATTTGCTTCGAAGGTAAAGATCCTTATCTTTAAACTTTTTAACTACTTTACATCACTGCTCCCATTTTGGATTTTGTCTTAATTACATTAACGTAAAATAACTGTCCAGCATTTCATTGGGGTAGCTGGGACGGAGCTGGAACAGAGCCTGAGAATGAGATGACTATAGACCTGACAAAGCTAGAGTAGGCCATAAATTATTGCAAATTCTACGTGTGGAGTTCTTCGGCCTCTGGACAGTAAATTTCCCTTTTGTATTTTAGAGTGATGGTTTGTGAATTGTGACAGTAAAGTATTAGCAGGGTGTTTGTGCCCCGAGAGTAAGTGCTCATATCCTCCCCTGTTGAACTTTATGTAACTGTTATAAGGAGACTTTCCCGGACTAAGTTCCCACTCAGAACACACCATAAAAAATTCTCCACAATATATATATATATATATATATATATATATATATATATATATATATATATATATATATATATATATATATATATATATATATATATATATATATATATATATACGTATTAATAATTGACAAAAGTTTCATTTTGTTTATTAGTATTACATTTCTGTGAATATGCGCCCGTGATAGAATCATGAATTCTATGGAAGAAACTTCTAATTTTTATTGTCTGTTCCATATATCTAAGTCTGTCCTAAGGGTTAGGAAATTTTGTTGTGGATATCTCATTCTCTTGAAAACGGTTTCACTTTGTTAGATTCTACATTAATCCCTCCTCCTACACTCAGCCTCCTTCAGTTGTTTGTGTTGCTCTACCTTGAGTTCAAGTTATTTCCCCTCAGCCTTTAGAATCTTTTTTTTTTATCGCCATCTAGACACCTTATTTATTTCTCCTAGGTGACGAAGAAGAACGTTGACCTTGAAGCCCTGTCAGAGGGAAAAATCCCGAGGAAAGAGAAATCGTGGGCTCTCTCAAAAAGTCTTTTCTAATTTGATGCTTCTTTAGATAAGGAAGAAATAAATCAGAAGGCTTTCATCTCTGGGATTATTTTTATCCAAGACTTTTTATTATTTAAATAACTTTCCTTTTCTTTTCAAATTTATTCGGTATAGTGGATAGCCATAACGAGAAAAGAAAACTAGAACGAAATTTGACTATTTAAAACGTTATTTTCGATTGCTTCTGTTAATAAAGATTTCTTAGACATTTTTTTTCTATAGTAAGTCATCAGCACCTACATCCTGGGCCAAGATTTT
>NC_090731.1:54374341-54381841 GCF_036898095.1 Palaemon carinicauda
TGAGCTTCTCGAATCAACAATCTAATGAAAAAAGACAAGGCATTCTTAGACATGGGCATCGAGGGTTTCCGAACTGCACACCACAGAGCGTCTGAGTTACCCCTCAGATTCTTAGTCCTGTCCACATAAAGCCGTAACGCTCTAACTGGACAGAGTACCCTTTCTAATTCACCGCCAGCCAAATCAGAAAGGTTAGAAATCTCGAAGGATTTGGGCCATGGCCGAGTAGGGTTTTCATTCTTGGCCAGAAACCCCAGTTGCAAAGAACAAATGGCTTTTCCATTCCGAAAACCAATGTTCCTGCTTAAAGCGTGTACCTCACTAACTCTTTTAGCAGTGGCAAGGGTAACCAGAAAAAGTGTTTTCAAGGTTAAATCCTTAAATAAAATCTGTCACTCATGAGAAATTTAAGGACAACATCCAAATTCCAGGCAAGGGGAGCTGTTTGAGTCTTCTTGGTTGCATCAAAAGACCTAAGCAAATCTTGTAGATCCTTATTATTAGAAAGGTCTAGGTTCCTGTGTCTAAAAACCGTTGCCAACATACTCCTGTAACCTTTAATAGTAGATGACGAGAAGTTATGTTTAAATTTAAGGTCTAAGAAAAAATCTGCTATGTGGGTAAGAGAGGTACTGGAAGAGGAAATCGCGTTAGTCCTACACCACTCTCTGAATAACTCCCACTTGGACTGATACACCTTGATGGTTGAAGACCTCCTTGCCCTCGCAATTGCCTTGGCTGCCTTCTTCGAAAATCCTCTAGCTCTAGCGAGTTTTTCGATAGTCTGAAGGCAGTCAGACGTAGAGCTCGGAGGTTTAGATGATTTCGGGCCAAGTGAGGTTGTCTGAGAAGATCGGGTCTTATGGGAAGGCTTCTCGGGAAATCCACCATCTATTACAGTACCTCTGGAAACCAGCTCCTTGACGGCCAGAACGGAGCTATCAGTGTCATTCTGGTCTCTTCGTAGGAAATGAACTTATGAATCACTTTGTAAAGAATCTTGAACAGAGGGAAAGTATAAACCTCCATGTGTGACCAGTTCATCAGAAATGCGTCTATGTGCAAGGCTTTGGGATCCGGAACCGGAGAGCAGTAACACTCCAACCTTTTGGTCTTTGCGGTGGCAAAGAGATCCACGAGAGGTCGACCCCATAACCACCACAGACTCTTGCAGACGTCCGGGTGCAAAATCTACTCTGTGGAGAGAACCTGACCTCCCCTGCTGAGTCTGTCTGCGCTCACATTGTTGACCCCCTGGATGAATCGAGTCAAAAGAGTCACCTTCCTTTCCTCTGCCCAAACGAGAAGAAGTCTTGCAATCTCGTACAGAGGCCAAGAGTGGATCCCGCCTTGTTTCACAATATAGGCCAGAGCTGTCGTGCTGTCCGCATTGACTTGGACCACTTTGCCCCTGATCTGCTTCTCGAAGCCTATGAGAGCCAGATGAATAGCCAAAAGCTCCTTTTGATTGATGTGGAGAGATGTTTGCTCCACCATGCAAGTCCCCGAAAGCTCCTTCTTATCTAGAGTGGCTCTCCACCCCGAGTTGGAGGCGTCGGAACACAACACGAGGTCTGGGCTCTTCTGAAGTCTTCTTTCAGTCTGGGCTCGTTGTACCACCATTGAAGATGAGACTTGATGGAAACCGAAATGAGAATGTAATCCCTGTCAAGGTTGTCCCCTTTCTTCCAATGGCGATTGAGATGAAACTGAAGAGGACGCAAGTGCAACCTCCCCAGGGTCACGAACTTCTCTAATGGTGAGAGAGTCCCCAGAAGGCTCATCCAATCTCTTACGGAGCAAAGTTCTCTCTTCAGGAAAGTTTGGACTTTTAGGAGGGCTGCCTGAATTCTCACCGACGACGGAAAAGCCCGAAAACTCCGACTGTGAATCTCCATCCCCAAATAAAGAATCTCCTGGAACGGAGTCAGTTGCGATTTTTTCGAGCTCACCAGGAGGCCCAGTTTTCTGGAGAGATCCAAAGTCATCTTGAGATCCTTCAAACAACAATCGGCTGAGGAGGCTCTTATCGGCCAATCGTCCAGATACAGAGAGGCCCTGATTCCCCTCGAATGCAGCATTCTTGCCACATTCAGCATGATCTTGGTAAACAATAGAGGAGCCGTGCAGAGTCCGAAAATAAGAGCCCTGAACTGGAAGACCTTGTTTCCGTCCATGAACCTCAGATAACGTCTGCAGCTGGGATGAATCGGAAGGTGGAAATAGGCGTCCTGAAGATCTATAGAGACCATCCAATCGTCCTTCCTCACAGCTGCCAGAACTGTTTTCTGAGTCTCCATAGTGAACGTCGAATTTTGGACATAACCATTTAGCACACTTACGTCCAGAACCGGTCTCCACTCCCCGGAACTCTTGGGTACCAGGAAAAGTCGGTTGTAAAACCCAGGAGACGTAACATCCTGCACTTCCTCTATTGCTTGCTTCTCTAATAAAAGAGACGTCTGAAGACGCATGGCTTGCTTCTTCGGTCCCTCTCTGTATTTGGGCGAAAGATCCACCGGATCTGTGACTAAAGGAGGATTTGCCAGGAAGGGGATCTTGTAACTCTCCTTTAACACTTGGACAGACCAGGGGTCCGCTCCATTTCTCTCCCAAGCCTCCCAGAAGTGAGTCAACCTGGCACCCACTGCTGTCATAAGGAAAGGACAGTCAGACTTTACCTCGGCCGGACTTGCCCCCGCTGCCTCTAGGTTTCCTTCCTTCTGGTTTGAAAGAGCCTTTTCTAGAGGACTTCCCACGAAAGGACTGAGGTCGAAAACCAGAAGAGGATTCCTTAGGCTTACGAGAGGAAAACGACGACGGCAAAACTTTCCTTGTCATATTAGTAACTAAGTCATGCGTGGCCTTCTGCGTGAGGGCAGTGGCCACTTCGCCTACCAACTCTTGCGGAAATAAGGTATTAGCCAAAGGTGCGAAAAGAAGGCCCGTTTTCTGGTAGGGAGACACTCCTGCAGAGAGAAAAGTGCACATCGTGGCCCTTTTCTTGAGGATTCCAGCCGTGAAAAAGGCAGCTATCTCGTTGGAGCCATCCCTCACACCTTTGTCCAAGCAGGACATCAAATGAACCAGTCCACTAGTGTCCGTATCCGTCATATCTGAGACCCTCTTACTCAAAGCCCCCAGAGCCCAGTCTAAGAAATTAAACACCTTGAAGGCCCTGAACAGACCTTTAAGCAAATGATCGAACTCTGGAATGGACCACCAAATCTTCGCTTTCCTTAAGGCAAGACGACGAGAAGCATCTACTAAACTTGAAAAATCCCCTTGGGCAGACGAAGGAAAACTTAAGCCCAACACTTCACCAGTCTCGTACCACACACTAGATTTAGAAGCCAACCTAGTGGGTGGAAAGGCAAAGGCCATCTTACCAAAAGATTTCTTAGAGTCCAACCAGGAACCCATTAATTTCAAGGCCCGTTTAGAGGATCGAGAAAGAACCATCTTGGTATAAACTGGAACTTTGGTAGCTTTACCTAAGATGAACTCAGAAGGCGGAGAACGAGGGGCCACAGAAGTAAACTGATCCGGGAAAATTCCAGTAAGAATCAACATAAACTTGCGAAGATCAACAGCATGCTGATAAGGTACACGGACGGGATGCCGAATGCATTTTTGCCGAAGGACAAGAAGCAGAAGCCAGGAAGCTGAACGGACAGAATGCCGAACAGACATAATGCCGAAAGGACACAATGCCTAACAGACGTTAAGTCGAACGGACAAAATGCCGAATAATGACTATATCTCTTTTTATATACTCTATATAAATATCTCTCTTGCAAATTGATAAATGATTTCTTTCATTTATCTATTCATTCTTTCAATCACTTAATCTTTCAGCCATAAATAAAAAAGAAAATTATTATGTAAAGGATAAGTATCGTTAATGGATAAAAAAATAAGAAAATACCGTATTTAAGATTGTTTTCTTCTTCCAACTTTAACTTTTAACTAATTTGATAATTACTATTTAACTACTTCTTTAAGTAACAATATGCTAGTTTACTATTCATGCTCTGTAGTTATTTATATTTATATTTTTTTCCTTTACTCGAATTTCACTATGGAATTTATTTGTTTAAAAAAGCCAGTTTAACCATGGAATTTACCGAGACAGGACGTGGTGGCCGAAAGTTACTTCATAATGGATATTCATACGTTGTCGATAAAACTGTTAAAGCAACTACTTACTGGAGATGTGAGAGACGAAAAGAGTGCAATGCAAGAATTAGAACGATTAGTGATGTCGAACATGGACAGGCTTCAGAACATTCACATCCTCCTGACGGTGCTCATAATATAATTTTAAAATCTTTGGATGTAATGAAGAATTCAGCAGAACAAACAGAAGAGGTAACAAGCCGCATAATTAATAAAGTCTTGGAAGAACTGCCACTCAGCATTGCTGGTTCTATACCTAAAAGAGAAACACTTGCAAGAATGGTAAGACGAGCAAGAAAGAATGAAGAAAGTGAAGACTTGGATAAGACAAGCCGTGGCGAGAATTTTCGTCTTTATGAAACCACCTCCGTTACAATTTTATCGACAGAAACTAACTTGGAATTATTATCTAAAAAACGAGCATGGTTTGCCGATGGCACATTTGACTCCGCTCCTTTAGGCAAGCAGCTTTATACTTTACATGCCATTGTTTCAAAAAATAAAACCTTGCCACTGGTATATTGTATTGCTAGTAACAAAGAAGAAAAAACGTATGACGAAATTTTTGGATTTTTAAAAAGCAAAGGTGTTCAGGATCCTGATTCAATAACTGTTGATTTCGAAAGAGCAACAATAAATAGCATTAAAAAAAAACTTTCCTAATACATTTTTATCAGGTTGTTTTTTTCATTTTGGCCAATGTTTATGGCGAAACATCCAGTCTTGTGGTCTACAGCAGTGGTATGTTGAACCCAATAACGCACTTTTTATCAAGCAGTTACAAGCACTTGCCTTCGTTCCACCCGCAGATGTACATGAATTATTTAACGAATTGGTAAATATCTTAGATGCTGAAACGGATGAATTGTTAAGTGATTTTTTGGTTTACTTTGAAAGTACATGGTTAGAGATAATCCAGCGAGGTCGAAGGAGGAAACCACTGTTTGATGTTGATTTGTGGTCTGTTCACACTCGCGTTAATAATGATTTACCGAGAACAAACAATTCCCTTGAAGGCTGGCATCAGGCATTTAAAAAGAGAATCAACATAACGCATCCAACATTCGCCAAATTACTAAAGGTTATCAGAAATGAACAAGCATGTAATGAAATTCTAATTGAACAAGCTTTTGCAGGGATTGATATAACACGACTTAACAAGAAATACGATGCCATTAACGATCCATATTTTGTTCTTATGATAAGGATGAAGGATTAACTTTTTTACGGTCTTTAGCTCACAATTTTTAAATATTCTTTTTTTCTCTTATACATTATACTATGTAGGTTTTTAACTTTTTTTAACCCAGCCGACACATTTTATCTTTTAAATAAACACATATTGTATGTAGTATATTGTAGAAATAAAATGATTATCAAGCATTTTACTTTTATTTCAGGCCTACGTCCTTTTGTCTTTTACAGGTGTTCTGAATAAAAAAAAATAATAATCATTGATTTTCTTACTGGACTAAAGGAAAAAAAATATATATATTTGCTTATAATTACATTTAGTCGTAGCAGTATTCGGCATTTTGTCCGTTCGACTTAACGTCTGTTAGGCATTGTGTCCTTTCGGCATTATGTCTGTTCGGCATTCTGTCCGTTCGGCTTCCTGGCTTCTGCTTCTTGTCCTTCGGCAAAAATGCATTCGGCATCCCGTCCGCGCACGGCTGATAATGCTTCTCCTCCTCATTCTCAGAGACTTCCTCAATAGGATCGTCCTCATCCGACTTTTCCTCAAGCTCGTCTTCTGGCAGTGCAGCAACTACTGCAGCCTGAACCGAAGGAACAAATTCTGGATGGGACTGCCTGTCAAAGCCAATATCTGCATCCAACTGACAGGGAGAAGTCGAAGTAGATTGACGTGAAACATAGACGGGTAGACGATCTTCTTCAACTAACAACTGCCTAGACCGCTTAGGATCCGACTGCTGTTGAACAGATTGCCACTTGGACTCAGAAGGCAACTGCCGAAGATCGCTGAGTGGACGCGTAGAGTCCGAAAACTGTTGACGTGAACGATCAAAGCTGTCAAGATGTCGACGCTGAGAATCGATGTTTTGACGCGACGCGTCCACAAGTTGTTAACGCGGGCGATCCATTACTTCAAAACGTTGACGCGTCTCGTCCACTTGTCGACGCCAATGTTCTTCCACACGATCAGAGGGCGAAAAGCGGTCAACCAAACCTCTCTGACACGACTCATCAAAATCAACCTGGCGTTGGACACTATGAATGGGAGACCGCCTAAGCGATAACTCGTCAGCACCAGAGACCATCAAACGCCTGTGCGATAACTGGTCTGACACCTGACGCCCAGAAATACTGCCAACACCTGGTTGATAAGAATCCATCAATGACGAGAGTTGTTCCTTCATAGTCACAAGCATAGACCATTTAGGATCTACTGAACTCTCTAAAGGAAATTTCGAACCAACGTCACCACATATTTCGGGAGAAGAAAGCCAATCTGAAGGAAGAGGGGGAGCATGAATCGTAACAAGGTCTGAATCGGAAGGAAACATATCCACACGAACACGGTGATCTGGACGTTTAGCCAGATTGCAAGCGATGGGGGAACGTAAACGTTCCGGTGAGTCCCACGAACTACATCCTGGACGCACAGGCGATTCCTGACGCTGTGAAACATCATGCGTCCGTTTAAGCGGTCTTGACGCGCGACGCCAGATCTCACTCCCCGACCCTTCATCGAAAGACGGGGATAACGCATGAACCTCACCTTTCCTACGATGAGGGCGAACAGCCTGAGCTACGGCAACAGGAACATTCGAGGGGATGTCTGCACGATTGATGACGCTTCTTGTTCCCTTAAGCCATTCGACATTACTTCTCCCATGGGTTCGAGAGCTCGAAAGAGGTCTTAGGCTAGGTGAAGGACAAGATCGTGCAGACGCACCCTCCGCAACACTAAACACATTAGCAACACTTGTCACAATACCGAGAGAGTCACGACTTTTCGGTACACAAACATCAGACACCGAAACACTTTCAACAGTTCCGACAGAATCACGGTTTTTCAATACCTTTAACTCGGAAAAAATCGTATTTCTATCGGCCGCTAAGGACTCAACTTTCTCACCAAGAGTCAAAATCAGTAAACATGTCTTTCATAGTAGGTTCCTGATCTACCACCACGGGGGAAGGAATAGGATTAGGAACATTAACATTAGGTAAGGCTCTATCCACAGATTGTGAAGAACTACGCCTAACTCTATCTCTCTCTAGTCTCCTAACATAACGATCGTATGTTACAATATCATCATCAGTTAAAGAAAGACACTCATTACATCTATCATC
>NC_090731.1:54390441-54552941 GCF_036898095.1 Palaemon carinicauda
CGAAACCTTGCGTCTCCTTCACCTGTGTCAATTTATTGATAATAATTGAGCATTCTTTCTATGTATATTTATCTGGGATAATTTTAATAGATTGTTCCTTTATGCAAGCTAATTTTGCATTGGTTTATGCTTTCCCTTAGCGGGAGGACTCCATCCCCTAAGGGGGACGGTGGCGGATATGCAAGTTTCCTCCTACTCGGATATAAACCTTTGTCCAATACAGTATTGAACGGAGAACTGGTCGATATTTCATATTGACGCAGTGGTTCTTTACAAACTATCCTTTACATAATATAGGGTGAGACCACTATATTGGCTTGCCTGTTATTCATACATAGGTATATGTACTCTTCAAGACTTTTCCAGAGTCTAGTAGGACTCTTCCCTGTAGGGGGCAGGAAGCACTAACATGGTTTAGTCCGACCGGGGAAATACCTCCGGGGAGTACGGCACGTTTTGAGAATCCACAGATACAGTAATGCTCTGGTATACTTCCATCAGGACGACATGGCTCGAGCCCAAAAAACGGATTTTGAGCGAAGCGAAAAATCTATTTTTGGGTGAGATGGCCATGTCGTCCTGATTGGACCCGCCCTTCCCTTTCTATGAAAGGGCTGTAGGTCCCCTCCCTACATACAGTATCTGTAGCACCTCGTGTATCGCTACAAGGAATACAGATGGCGCCGTGAGCGGCGCAATGCACGCTTACGAAACGGGAGAAGAGAGAGCCTTGCGAGCGGCTCTCCTTTTTCTTTCTCGTTTTCGTTTTCTTGCCAATTGACCCCTTCGAAGTGTTATCTCTGTTCGGGGTGCAGATTGCCATGTGGCGTGTCAAGAATACGTCCTCTGATATTTCGCGATATCCCTGGCTCTTTTATTAGGGATATTTGCTCCAGGAGTTAGAATTCTGGGTACCTTAAGGTAAATTCTCTGGGAATATCGCCGTACAGTGGAACCTCTACACACGAACGTATCTACATCCGAATTTTCCAACATCCGAATTAAAATTCGAGCAAAATTTTGACTTTACACCCGAATTTTATTTCGACACGAAGTAAACATTACGCCATTGAGCGTCGAGTGCTCAGTTCTCTATTCTTGTGTGTATCGTGTGGTTGTCCTCTGTTTGGTCTGTTATTAACAGTGCTTATTTTCTTCCTTTTCTCACATTTCCTTTTTGATTTTACCTATAATCATGGTGCCTAAGAAGCTAAGTTTCAGTACAGGAAGAAGGCAATTCTTTCATTAGAATTGAAGCAAGAAATTATAGAAAAACATGAGAGCAGTGTGCATGTGAGTGATACTGTATGACTAAACAATATGGCTGGAATAGGCCTATGATCTCGAGCATCATCAAGCTGAAGGCAGTCATTAAAGCAAATAACCATCGAAGGGAATCACCATTATTACAAGACATCTTAGCAATACCCTGGAAGAGATAGAATGCCTTTTGTTGATAGGGATAAAGGACAAAGAGATTGTTGGCAACGATCATTTGTGAGAAGGGCCAGCGTGATGAACAGAAAGAAAGAAAAAAGTGAAGCAAAGAAAACCATGATAGCATTAACAAGCTCTTATAAATAAGACTTCTCTCTTTTTCTGTTTCTCTCTAAACATAGCATTAACATGTTCTTTAAATAAAATCTCTCTCTCTCTCTCTCTCTCTCTCTCTCTCTCTCTCTCTCTCTTCTCCTCTCTCTCTCTCTCTCTCTCTTTCTTCTTCGCTGTTATGGTGTTAGATACGTCTATTATTTTTTTTCGGAGAGAGAGAGAGAGAGAGAGGAGAGGAGAGAGAGAGAGAGAGGAGAGAGAGAGAGGAGAGAGAGAGAGAGAGAGAGAGAGATTAAACAAAAATGTGTTTAGAGTACATATGATTTTTAACAGCGTCAACGAGTTGAAAAACAATTAAATGTAACTAAAAAAGTAATAACAGCTAATCTGAATTCCTTTATTAACTAAAACAAATATTGATACAAACACACTCGTGTGCGTATGCACAAACACAAACACAGGTGCAAGAATTGCTACGTAGTAAGAGAGACGGTCGGGGAGGAGGTAGAGATGGTGACTGCGATAACATACCGTAACTCGTCACTGAAAGTGATGAAAATAAAAAATTAAAAGAAAGAAATTGTAAAAAATATGAAATATAAAAAAAAAAAAAAAATAAATAAGCTAAGTTACATTAAAATTTCCGTAGTGTAAGTTACGGTATGTTATCGCAGTCACCATCTCTACCTCCTCACCGATCGTGTCTCCTCGTGCGTGTGTGTGTGTTTGCGCATACGCACACGAGTGTGTTAGTATCAATATTTGTTTTAGTTAATAAAGGAATTCAGATTTGCTGATATTGTTTCTTTTAGTTACATTTAACTGTCTTTCAACTCTTTAACGCTGTTAAAAATCATATGTACACAACACATTTTTGTTTAATCTCTCATTTTTGTTTAATCTCTCTCTCTCTCTCTCTCTCTCTCTCTCTCTCTCTCTCTCTCTCTCTCTCTCTCTCTCTCTCTCTCTCTCTCTCAGAAAAAAATAATAGACGTCTCTAACACTAAAAGTGAAGAAGAACAAAAGAGAGAGAGAGAGAGAGAGAGAGAGAGAGAGAGAGAGAGAGAGAGAGAGAGAGAGAGAGAGAGAGAGAGAGAGAGAGAGGAGAGAGAGAGAGAGAGAATTTATTTCAAGAACATGTTAACACCATGTCTACCTTCACGCCGATCATCCGTCTCCTCCTGACGTAGCAAATCCTATACCTGCGTTGGTCTGTCTCTAAGGTTAAAGCGGCAATAAAACACATTTTTTATTTATTTTTTCTTTATAATTATCTTTTTTCAATATTTAACTTAGCCGGTGATTATAATAGCTTGCAGCTCTGCTGCTCGACAGAAAACTCTATGGAAAAAATCCGCCAGCGATCGCTATGCAGGTAGGGGGGTGTACTTCAACAGCGCCATCTGTCGTCCAGATACCCAGTACTCATTGTAAACAAAGAACTCAATTTTCTCTCTGTCGTGCTACCGGCAAGACCTACGAATTCGCTGTTGCTAACTGGATTTGTTTTTACAACTATTTGGTGAAGTACACTATTCTAGTTTTGAGCTTTCGCTGTGCAGGCTTTCTCTTCAATAAATCCTTGCATTCTTTTTTGATTACGGATTATTTGTTGATGACTTTGGATAGTTTTTGAATTCCCCTTTGACCAATTCAAAATGGCTGACCCTTCTCAAGTCCCAAAATTCAGGAAGTGTAATGCTAGGGACTGTTCAAGGCGGTCTTCCGAAGGCCTCTATCGATCCTCACACTGTTTGTTCCAATTGTCGGGATAAAACCTGTCAATTGGAAGATCGATGTGAGGAATGCGTTGGGCTTTCGGAATTCGATTTTATCGAATTCCAGAAATATACACGTAGGCTAGAGAGAGATAGAGTCAGGAGAAGTTCCTCTCGTTCTGTTGAATTTTCCTCTCCTCATGCCCCACAACCTATTCCTTCCCCTGTAGTGGTTGCTCCTAATCCCCCTTCTGGCACTCAGGAACCTTCGATGGCTGATATGATGCGTGCCATCCAAGCTCTGGGTGAGAGAGTTGAGTCTCTGGCTAGTGACCGTAACCAGCTCATGGCGGACGTCAAGGAGCTGAAGTGTAAAAGTGCAGTGGGAAGTGATAAAGTGAGTGATAGTGTTGTGGATAGTGTTGCGCTTGAGGGTTCGTCTGTTCGTGCCTGTCGTCCTCCTAGTCCGGGACCTCTTGCAAGCTCCCAAGTCCAGGGGAGAAGCAATGTCGTACGACCAATGGGTTCGAGAGGCTTTAATCAGCGAACAGACGTTCCCTCCGTGGTTTCGGGCGTATCTACCCAAGATCGTCCCTACCACACAAAGACGAGAGAGCCCATTAATACCTCGTCTGCGGAAGAGGTTTCTCGCAAGAAACCATGGACCAAGGTCTCACGACCGTTAAAGCGCAAGTCGGTCCCTTCCGCGCAAGTCCAACGGCCCAGCTGTAGCCACTGGGTCAGTTCGGACTCGCTGCAGTCTTCCGATGACTGCTCACCTCCTAAGAGAGGCAAAGCGGTACCCGCCTCAGACTGTTGCACCGTATGTCGCCGCACCTGCTCCTGCAGACCCTAAGTGGTCTTTGCTGCAGACCATGCAGTCCCAATTAACGTCACTGATGCAGGACTTTCGTGCGGAGAAGGTTGCTGCTGCACCAGCCTCTTGCCTACAACCAACCACACACTCGGTTGTGCGTCCTGTGGACGCTGAGGCGACCTTCTTGCGCACTCCAGCTGAGAGAGTTCCGCCACCCATGCGTTCCAGTGTGCCCTGCCAGCCGCATGTTGACGTTCAGCGACGCATGGAGCCTTCCGTTGACGTTCGCGAGGTACAACAACCGTCAGAGTTGTTTTGTTTTGACGCGGTGCGTCAACCTCCGCAACCCAGTGTGGTTGCCACTGCACACCCACATCAGGCTTTACAGTCTGGAGTAGACGCTGTGCGTCCCCCGCGCTGCTATGGTTGTTGCCAGCTCACAGACTGGGCAACAGTTCCATGACGTTGCGTCCGGTTCAGTCACGCGTGCACCCGTGCGACCGGACTCAGCTAACCAGCCGTTACCTACTCCATTGCCGCTTCCTCCTCAATACTCGGATGATGGACTTTCGGATGATGATGGTGCTGCTCACGTTGATGAACCACATTCGGATCTTGACGAGCCTAAGTCCACGCAACCCTCTTTGGACTTTAGAAAAGTTCTAGCCCTGTTCAAAGAGATGTTTCCGGACCAGTTTGTGTCTGTGGCTCCGCGCTCTCCTCCGTCAGAGTTTGTATTAGGTATGCCGTCATCATCGCCTGCCTTTACTAGACTCGTCCTCGCACGCTCGTCCAAGAGAGCTTTACGAGTGATAGGAGAATGGATGCAGTCCAAAAAGAGTCTAGGGAAGACAGCCTTTACGTTTCCCCCTGCTAGACTCTCTTCTAGATCGAGCGTCTGGTATGCCACGGGAGAAGTTCTCGGCTTGGGAGTTCCTGCCTCTGCCCAGGGCGACTTCTCAAGTCTTGTAGACTCTCCCCGCAGGCTAGCCATGAGACGCTCGAAAATATGTTGGTCATCTTCGGACCTAGACCACCTTTTGAAAGGGATATTTAGAGCCTTTGAGGTCTTCAACTTTTTAGACTGGTGTCTGGGAGCTTTAAGCAGGAAGATCTCTCCGACAGAGAAGGAAACTTCCTTGCTCATCATGTCCTGCATGGACAAGGCCATACGTGACGGGTCTAATGAGCTTGCTGCATCGTTCGTATCCGGAGTCCTCAAGAAGCGTGAGAACCTTTGCTCTTTCCTGTCAGCTGGAGTGACACCTTGTCAAAGATCCGAACTTCTGTTTGCTCCTCTTTCTAAGTGCCTCTTTCCAGAGGACTTGATTAAGGAGATTGCTGCTTCTTTGATACAGAAGGACACTCATGACCTGGTTGCGTCCTCTGCTCGCAAAGCCACCCCTTTGCCTACCTTGTCAGCTAGACCAAGGATGGACACTCCAGCGTCCCGATTTATTCCGCCCTTTCGTGGCAGAGCCTCCAGCAGAGGAGGTGCTCGTGCCGAAGGGAGACGTGGAAAGAAGAAAGGAACCAAGTCCTTTAAAGGCAGAGTCTGACTGCCAGCTTCTTCAGACAGCAGTGGGAGCCAGACTCAAGAACTTCTGGCAGACCTGGGAGAAGAGAGGCGCAGATGCACAATCTGTGAAGTTGCTCAGAGAGGGGTACAAGATCCCGTTTGTACGAAAACCCCCTCTAGCAACGTCTCCCATCGATCTCTCTCCCAGGTACAGAGAGGAAGACAAGAGACGAGCATTGAAACAGGAGGTGTCTCTCTTACTAGAAAAGGGAGCGGTAGTCAAAGTCCTGGACCTTCAAACCCCGGGCTTCTACAACCGTCTCTTCTTAGTGGCAAAGAAGACAGGAGGGTGGAGGCAGGTGCTAGACGTCAGTGCGCTGAATGTCTTTGTTACAAAGCAGACGTTCTCCATGGAGACCACAAAGTCCGTTCTAGCAGCGGTCAGAAGGGAAGACTGGATGGTCTCTTTAGACCTAAGGGACGCATACTTCCACGTCCCCATCCACCCAGACTCCCAACCTTTTCTGAGATTTGTTTACGAAAAGGTTGTCTACCAGTTTCAAGCCCTGTGCTTTGGCCTAAGCACAGCTCCTCTTGTGTTTACGAGGCTGATGAGGAATGTAGCCAAATTCCTTCATTTAGCGGACATCCGAGCCTCCCTCTATTTGGACGACTGGCTTCTAAGAGCTTCTTCCAGTCGTCGCTGTCTGAAGGATCTAAAGTGGACTCTAGATCTGACCAAGGAATTGGGTCTCCTTGTCAATATGGAAAAGTCTCAAGTGGTCCCATCCCAAACTATTGTGTATTTAGGGATGGAGATTCACAGTCTAGCTTTTCGGGCTTTTCCGTCGGCCCCCAGAACAAGCCAAGCCCAGTTATGCATCCAGAACATGCTGAAGAAGGAACGGTGTTCAGTCAGGCAGTGGATGAGTCTGATAGGGACACTATCATCCCTGGAACAGTTCGTATCGTTAGGAAGACTACACCTCCGTCCTCTTCAATATCACCTAGCTGTTTACTGGAAAAAGGACAAGACGCTAGAAGCGGTCTCGATCCCCATTTCCGAGAAGATGAAGTCTTGCCTGACTTGGTGGAAGGACAGTATCAGCCTCAGAGAGGGTCTGCCCCTGGCTGTTCAGACTCCCAACCACGTTCTCTTCTCGGACGCATCGGACACAGGCTGGGGCGCGACATTAGACGGTCGGGAATGCTCGGGAACTTGGAACTCGAGTCAAAGGACAATGCATATCAACTGCAAGGAGCTACTGGCAGTTCATCTGGCCTTGAAAAGCTTCAAGTCTCTCCTTCAAGGCAAAGTGGTGGAGGTGAACTCGGACAACACCACGGCTTTGGCGTACATCTCCAAGCAAGGAGGGACCCACTCTATGACGTTGTACGAGATCGCAAGGGACCTCCTCACCTGGTCAAAAGGTCTAAACATTTCGCTTGTAACGAGGTTCATCCAAGGCAGCTTGAATGTCATGGCAGATTGCCTCAGTCGAAAGGGACAAATCATTCCAACAGAATGGACCCTACACAAGGATGTGTGCAAGAGACTTTGGGCCACATGGGGCCAGCCAACCATAGATCTCTTCGCAACCTCGATGACCAAGAGGCTCCCAATATATTGCTCACCAATCCCGGACCCAGCAGCAGTTCATATAGATGCCTTTCTCCTAGATTGGTCACATCTAGACCTATATGCATTCCCCCCGTTCAAGATTGTCAACAAGGTACTGCAGAAGTTCGCCTCTCACGAAGGGACAAGGTTGACGTTAGTTGCTCCCCTCTGGCCCGCGAGAGAATGGTTCACCGAGGTACTTCGATGGCTATTGGACGTTCCCAGAACGCTTCCTCTAAGGGTGGACCTTCTACGTCAGCCACATGTAAAGAAGGTACACCAAGGCCTCCACGCTCTTCGTCTGACTGCCTTCAGACTATCGAAAGACTCTCAAGAGCTAGAGGCTTTTCGAAGGAGGCAGCCAGGGCGATTGCTAGAGCAAGGAGGACATCCACCCTTAGAGTCTACCAATCGAAGTGGGAAGTCTTCCGAAACTGGTGCAAGTCAGTATCTGTATCCTCGACCAGTACCTCTGTAACTCAAATAGCTGACTTCCTTTTATACCTGAGGAAAGAACGATCTCTTTCAGCTCCCACTATCAAGGGTTACAGAAGCATGTTGGCATCAGTCTTCCGTCACAGAGGCTTAGATCTTTCCAACAATAAAGATCTAAAGGACCTCCTTAAGTCTTTTGAGACCACGAAGGAGCGTCGTTTGGCTACACCTGGTTGGAATTTAGACGTGGTACTAAGATTCCTCATGTCAGAAAGGTTCGAGCCGCTTCAATCAGCCTCATTTAAGGATCTCACCTTAAAGACTCTTTTCCTGGTTTGCTTAGCCACAGCTAAAAGAGTCAGTGAGATTCACGCCTTCAGCAGGAACATCGGATTTTCATCTGAAACGGCTACATGTTCTCTACAACTTGGTTTTCTAGCCAAAAACGAGCTACCTTCTCGTCCTTGGCCGAAATCGTTCGATATTCCAAGCCTATCGAATATGGTTGGAAATGAACTAGAAAGAGTCTTATGCCCTGTGAGAGCTCTTAAGTTCTATCTAAGACGAACTAAACCTTTACGACGACAGTCAGAAGCTTTATGGTGTTCAGTTAAGAAACCATCTTTGCCTATGTCAAAGAATGCTTTATCCTATTTTATCAGACTGTTAATACGAGAAGCTCATTCACATCTGAGTGAGGAAGACCAAGCTTTGCTGAAGGTAAGGACACATGAAGTTAGAGCTGTCGCAACTTCAGTGGCCTTTAAACAAAATAGATCTCTGCGAAGTATAATGGACGCAACCTATTGGAGAAGCAAGTCAGTGTTCGCGTCTTTTTATCTTAAGGATGTCCAGTCTCTTTACGAGAACTGCTACACTCTGGGACCATTCGTAGCAGCGAGTGCAGTAGTGGGTGAGGGCTCAACCACTACAATCCCCTAATTCCATAACCTTTTTAATCTTTCTCTTGAAATGTTTTTTATTGTTGTTTTTGGGTTGTCCGGAAGGCTAAGAAGCCTTTCGCATCCTGGTTGATTTGGCGGGTGGTCAAATTCTTTTCTTGAGAAGCGCCTAGATTAGAGGTTTTGATGAGGTCCTGTGGTATGGGTTGCAACCCTTCATACTTCAGATCCTAGGGGTCGCTCAGCATCCTAAGAGGATCGCGAGGCTCCGTAAGGAAGACGTACTTAAAAAGGCAGAGTAATTGTTCAAGTCGACTTCCTTACCAGGTACCTATTTATTTTATTTTTGTTATTTTGATAACTTCTAAAATGAAATAAAAAATCCTTAGCTCATAATAATGTAAACATATATTGCTGGTCTCTACCCACCCCCCTGGGTGTGAATCAGCTATTATAATCACCGGCTAAGTTAAATATTGAAAAATGTTATTTTGATAAAATAAATTTTTGAATATACTTACCCGGTGATTATAAATTAAAGGACCCTCCCTTCCTCCCCAATAGAGACGCAGTGGACCGAAGAGAAAATTGAGTTCTTTGTTTACAATGAGTACTGGGTATCTGGACGACAGATGGCGCTGTTGAAGTACACCCCCTACCTGCATAGCGATCGCTGGCGGATTTTTTCCGTAGAGTTTTCTGTCGAGCAGCAGAGCTGCAGCTATTATAATCACCGGGTAAGTATATTCAAAAATTTATTTTATCAAAATAACATTTTTACATGCTTCTTTTATATTATGCAGTTATATTATTGTTATGTGTAATTATGTGTAGCCATTTATTAATGATTTATTATGGGTTTTTAGGCTGAGAAACGAATTAAATGAATTAACATGTATTCTTATGGGAAAATTCGTTTCTACATCCGAATATTTTCTACATCCGAAGTTGGTTGTGGAACGAATTAAATTCGTATGTAGAGGTACCACTGTAGTTGTAATATACCCAAGGAAGCTACCCTATAGGAACTTCCATCAGGACGACATGGCCATCTCACCCAAAAATAGATTTTTCGCTTTGCTCAAAATCCGTTTATTCTCTCTCTCTCTCTCTCTCTCTCTCTCTCTCTCTCTCTCTCTCTCTCTCTCTCTCTCTCTCTCTCTCTCTCTCTCTCTCTCTCTCTCTCAAATTATTTAAAACTCCCATTTATACAAATACTATAATAACAATGTTCAACTCTCTCTCTCTCTCTCTCTCTCTCTCTCTCTCTCTCTCTCTCTACTATAATAACAATGTTCAACTCTCTCTCTCTCTCTCTCTCTCTCTCTCTCTCTCTCTCTCTCTCTCTCTCTCTCTCTCTCTCTACTATAATAACAATGTTCAACTCTCTCTCTCTCTCTCTCTCTCTCTCTCTCTCTCTCTCTCTCTCTCTCTCTCTCTCTCTCTCTCTCTCAATTTGAACTGCTATCTATATCAGCAAAATGCTTTCATGATCTCTCTCTCTCTCCTCTCTCTCTCTCTCTCCTCTCTCTCTCTCTCTCTCTCTCTCTCTCTCTCTTCTCTCTCTCTCTATGTTTCGAAATCTCGTACTTCTGGCAGAAATGAAAGGCATTGGTAGAGGGTAGGTGAATGAAAACTACCAGCTACGAAAACATCAGCAAAGTTTCCAAAGACATATAGAAATTATAATGCATGTGTTTATTTACCTGAAGTTCGTATGTTGATTGTGCTTTCACAACATCCTCTGGAATTTTATAGCAATGCCAATGTTACATAAGGTGATAGAAAGAACAAAAAGTTAGTGGAGAACAAGAAAAAAGAACCAAGAAATAGGGAAACATGGATAAGAGTACAAAGCTGAAACCTGCTAACTAAAACACTGGCAACAATTAGAGATTACTGGCAACTCATAACATAGGAATAGTAAACTGAGGGTTCAAATACCTCGTTTAGGGTGCATTTATGTAGGAATAAACAATAAAAGTTATCATAATAATATTATCTTGATTTCTTTTAGGAAAGAAGCGAAAGTTTGCTGCAAATCTTTGGGAGCTCATAACTCAAAAACATACTTATTCCCACTTAGGTACATTTTTCTCACTTATTTGTTGTTCGATATTAGAGAAAAAGATATCGTTGAAAAGAAGAATAAAAATCCCACAATTCTGTCAGACAAAATTTTGATTTTCTTTTTACATTTTTTTTTCACGATTATTTTCCGTCTAGACTAGGAAAAAAAAAATAAAAATTCATTAAAAAAAACAGAAAGGAAATTCTGTCTGACTGAATTGTTCGGTTGTTAGAGTAGTATTTGTGGTATAAGTTTCAATACAATTGGTATTATAGCAGTGGGGAAAAATGTACCTAAATATTTTTTTTAATCATGATTTTTGCTAATAAATCCAAAAGTTTTTGATCAAATGACTTGAAATTTTTATATGATGAAGGTATTATATATGTCTAAAACATATATAGAAATTGTGTAATTTAGATCATTAGAAAAAAAATGGCGGACATGGTGGACGGTCCCCTTACCTTATCCAAAATCTCTTCTTATTGAATAATACTTCAGCACCAATATGTAAAAGTCACAGTATCCATACAGTTCGTTTATAGACATTATTATTTATCCTAAGAATACTCTCTCTCTCTCTCTCTCTCTCTCTCTCTCTCTCTCTCTCTCTCTCTCTCTCTCTCTCTCTCTCTCTCTCTCTCTCTTTTTTCTTTAATTCACTGTTAAATCTTCATATTTCTTTAGACATTATTAGACAGGATAAAATTGATATTAATATTACATAACTAATACTTGGTAAGATATCTATCTGTAGCTGCAAAAGCTAACTTATTCACAGATGCCTTCGTTTGTTTTTAATGATCGGTGATGGAACTTAAACAAAACAGTGGTTTCGATTTTATGTTGCGTGTTTAGCAAAAGCATGATATAAAATTTTAAGTAGGCAACAAAAGCTAGCTTATGCACTGGTGGTTTTGTAATTCATTAAAATTTGACTTAATTTTCGACCTCGTTTTATATGCCCGGAAATGTACGGTATATTTCTGCTTGTGTAATGTGCAGCTATTAGATTCTATCAGTTTTTCATTTATGTTGGTTTATAACCAAATTATTTACTTTACTATTTTCATTATGGGTCCCGCAATCTTGAGGAGTTTTTTCAATGCTTATTTTAGCTGGAACAAAACAATAATTTGATCCCAGTTCCAAATCTAATGCCAATAGGGAATTATTTATTGCTAACCCCATGGCTATAGTTACCTAAATCCAAACACTAGTCTGTTTTCAACAATGCACTAAAAACTGTTTTCCTGCTGAAATGAGGATGCATCTTATATTTGTTTACGATGGAAACAGCGCTGCCAACCAGCCAGTGGCAAAAATAATCGAGAAACAGTACCTCCAACCAAGCGGCTAGTAGCGATAATAATGCCGGTGAACTAATGTTTGCTGATTATAAATTGCCGGATTAGTGATGGTCAACCTGTTTACCAATATGCATTCATAGTGACTCAGTAAATGAATATCACAAATGCCAAATAGTGTATATCAAAATGATCTATTTGTAGTTTTGACAGTACTTGAGAAACAGGCAAACTTCATAGCTTTATATTCTTCACAGTATTTTTCTGAAGTTGTATTGCTGTACCTCTATGCTTAAAAAACTGCATTGATTCAAATCACGCAACTGTTTTTGCATCATGAGAATTGGATGATTTGATCTATTTAGAATTTATTAATATAATCTTTAAGTACGGTATAGGAATTTCAAATGTTTCAGTCTTTTAAGCCTGAACATTTGTAGCTTATAAGGCATACTGTAATAAGATTTTAATTTTTTACACTCTATTCTGTGTTATCTTTAAAAGAGGTCAGTGGCAAGGCATTAGTCATGTTGATTTAGATGATTGTTTGTTTTTACATGAAATACAAACTATTGTCCTTTGATAGAGAGATGCTTCAGCGCGAGCTGGATAGGATCATTAGAATTGATAGATTAAACGACTGATGGAGGGTGCAGATGAGTGAGCCCCTCTTCCCATCAGCTAGATTAACCTAAGATTTGTTTTGGCTACAAGCGAGTACAGATGTACTGCTTACTCCCGTATCAAAGTTTTTATTTTCTTTTCTTTCAAGAAGTGAGTGCATTTGTTTGTTAGTGCTGATGGAAGTGCATAAGCAAGAGATTTGTACTTTGCAGGGAAAGGGTGGACACTGCATCCAGTTTATGAGTAAACCGGTTGTAGGTCCAAACTCTCTCTCTGCTTCTTGTAGGGGCCATAATTCTTCGCAATCATCCCTAAGCACACTCTGAAGGCGAAGAAGAGAGCTAAGCTTTCGCCTGTGTCTTTCTTGGCAACGTCCGGCAAAGACACCAAAGATATCTTCCCCTCTTATTCGGTCCCTGGGAGTACGCGTTAGGAGCAAGGAACACTCTAAACTCAATCAACGGTCTTTCCAGGTTTTAGTAGTGTATGTGGTTACCCCAATGTTTGCCACACCCTTTTGTAAGCTGGACTATTCACCTGTCGCTGTGCAGAATACTGACGACTAGTTTGACCTAAGGAAGTCTTGGAGTCCCTTAGGTCTTTCAGGTAGGCCCTCTTTGGCTATATTGAGGAAGCTGGTAGCCAATGCCACCTCTCCCCCAGTTCCCCCAGTACCAGTGTTTCCCATGGTGATACCACTGGTGAATGACATGTAGGTGCCTCCTGTGTCAGGGGCCATGGTGGTTCCCCACCCTAAGCTCAAAAGGACTGTTAACCCCTTCACTACGAGGCCTCGAATCCACTACTCAAGCCTATATACGAGATTTGTCACCATCGGATATACATGCTCACTTATTCTATGATAACCTGCATTTCCGTACTTATTTGTTTTACTGCTGATTACAGAATAAGTTTTTCAAATGTTTGCTTTATTTTCCATTGCATTTCACTCAAAACAACCAAAATATTTTTTCCATTCATTATGAAGTTATTACTTTATAGAATAATTTCTTCAGAAATTTGATTTATGTAATTTTTTCCTAAATAATGGTGAAGCAGTGATTTTATGTGTAAAAAATTATATTCATTAAAGTAACCATACTATTCCATAATTCCACGATAAATAACTGTCGAAACATATCAAACTACACATCAGTGATAATGAACTTTATGTGTTACAGAAATGTGATGAAAATATGTATGAGAGAGAGCGTATGTAAGAACATGACGAATGCTGCATAGAATGGCAATGAATAATGACAATATGCTGTCTTTTACTTGTGAAAACAATGAACAATACTAATATGAAATATATAAGACATAAAGATGATATTATTATGAAGAAATGATAGTTGATAAAGAAGGAATAATATAAGAAAAAGACAAATCTTCATTGTGTATCAACAACTTGCGTTGCTGGTATGGGACTTGTGGTAGTCAGAGGCAGAGAGGCTTTCTCTGTGATTTGAACACTGACAACATAGAAATACACTAAAATAGACCTTACATAATCATGAATAAGGACTAGGATCGCAAGTATTTCTGTTGGTCGTAGGGTGAGATGTGAGGATCCCTGTGCCTCCAATCTTGGGGTGGCAGGGGGGTTTTTGGTACAGGTAATACTTCATGTAGGGAATGTTGCCATTGGCTAGAGAGAGCGGTGTGATTCTTGTATTGTAAAAAAAAAAGACTGGAATAGCTCTTACATTTTCATAAATAAAGGCTAGAATCCCAAAGACTTTGTTGGTTGGTTGAAGAAAGGAGGACGGGGCCCTGATATTAGGGAGAGGAGATTTTATAGTGAAATTTCCCGAGTGTGAACTGAGTGATACACGACCATATGCTATACTCTTTGGTAGCTTACCATGTATTGATAATTATGATAATAATAATAATCATGATGATGACATATCCTGACATCACGGGTTATTACCAGGCATGTTTTGATGCCCAAGACGTCATCGTAGTAAAGGGGTTAAGGCTCAGAGAGTGACAATTTTGCAGGTGGAAATACAGTAGTTTTGACATTGTGAGGTGTCAAGCCTCAATTTGGGTGTAAATCGGCCTCGGTGCTGAAAGTGCATGTTGCCCCAATTCCCGAGGCTACCGCATTCCCTGACCTGGTCTCCTTTGTGTTAGCCATCCCTCCCCATGTGCCCATCACCCTGTCCCTTGTGCTTGGGGGGTCCAGGGCCTGTAACCCATGATCCCTCTGTGTTTGAGGCAGTGTCACGAGCCCCTGTGAGTTTGCCTTCCCTTCCCCCTTGTAACAGTGACCCCCAGTCACTGATCATTTTGGAGCAACCCTTTGTGGTTTGTCCCCTCGTGGTAGTGTCGTCATCGCTGGTCACTTAGACCTCAACTTCTTTTCTTGCAGAGACTGAGGCGAGAGTCCGGAAGAGGAAGAAGCTGGTGTGTTGATCTTCCTCTTTCAATTCCTCCTCTCTGTCCTCTGACTCCGATTCTGATTTGTCTTTTAATATGAAGAAGAGGCAGAAGAAATCAAAGTGGAAAGGCTTCTTGCTTTGTGGGTACTCTGGGGATCGACTTATTTGCCCCAAGGTTAAACAGGAAGCTCTTCATATTTTGCTACCCTATTTAAGACCCATGGGCCATGCTCAAAGACACCATACAACACCTTTGGGATCACCTGGACACCTAATCTGACCGTTAATCAACTGTTTGTTGGTTACTGCAGGATTTGGGACAACCCTGATTGCTCCCAGATGGCCCCATGCAGAATGGTATCCTGATCCATTAGCCCTTCTTGTTGAGGTCCCGGCAGGACTACCCAAATGGTCCGTGCTCCTCTGTAGAAGCTATGTAGCATCTCTGAATGAAAGGCTTTTTATGTGGCACTGCACAGGAGATTTTCTTTGTCTTTCTTTGCCGAGAGAAATGCCTCTCAGTCATGGCTCTGAAAGCCTACGCTCAGTCTTAGGCAGGGTCTATCGACTGAATATTATAGACCTCTCCTCCTCAGGGGAAGGAGTCTATGCTCATTAGGAGCTCCGAACAGTTTCATCCACTCTGGAATCTCAGGCCCCTAGAATGGGGCATGCCCCTCGACCTCAAAGCTCTTATGTGTACCTCTTATGAGCCTTTGAGAAAGCATTCAGACAGAAATCTGACTTTCAAGACTGTGTTCTTGCTAGCCTTAGCATTGGCAAAGAGAGCAGGCAAGTTGCTCAGTTTGTATTATGTAGTCTCCCACAGTAAGGGGGGAAAGAGATGTCCTTTAGTTTTGTGCAATAGTTCATGGCTTAAACCCAGAAGCCTTCAACACATGACCCCATGTTCAAGACCGTCTACATTGCCTCTGTGTGTAAAGCGTTGGGTGGTGATTGAGAGGAGATGCTTTTTGTCACGCGAGGGCTCTGCGCTGCTCTCTAAAAAGGACCCTACATCTCATGCTTGAGTGTCTATGACTTTTTGTTAGAACCAGCAGAACTAAGAAATAGATGTCAAGGAGTACAATCTCTTCCTCGATGTTGAGAAGGTTGAGGAACCAGTCGGGACCAGGGTTCACAAAGTCAGGGGCATATGCCTCGCCCTTGTCTTTAAAAGAATTCCTTCAGTAGGCCAGGTGCTGAAAGCTGGGATTTGGAAATATCAAACCACTTTCACAGCCTTTTAATTCGGGGAGTATAATCACAAGTCCCTTAACACCTATGTGTTTGGTATTGTGGTGGCTGCTCAAGTAGTTGTGCAGCCAACCCAGCTCCCACACAAGACAGGATACATTTTGTCTATAGCAACGTGTAGATGTAATTCTGCCATGAGTGCTAGGATGACTGGCTTTTCTTCCTCATTTTCTAAGAGTGGGGACAAAGCAGTTGAAAAGTTACATGCTGAATATGGCTTGATGCTGATAAAGTACACTTCTGAGTTCCATTCTTTAATCTCATTCACTCTCCACTGGTTGTTTAACCTCTCGTTAAATGATTGTAACGACCATATCCAGCTGACGATGAAACGTTTATTTATTGAAGGACTCTGGTTTGTATTAATATGTAAAGTACAAACTACTTTTAAAAAATTGATTTGAATAAATGTTTTGACTTTTATACTTTTAACACAAAATTATCTCTCTAAGGGTGCTCCATATCCTGATCAAGAACAAAATGGTGCAGATGCTGTTATGCAATTTGCTATACATAACTTAGGATTTAAAGAAGAAGATATTTTGGTGTATGGATGGAGCATTGGAGGATACACAAGTAGTTGGCTTGCAATGAATTATAATCAGGTATGTTTTATAGTTGTCTTTTGCATTTGTTCATGCTTATTTTTATTTAAATTTTTATAGAAATAGAGTATATATAAAATTTCCTATCTTATCCTATATTAAAAAATTAGTAGCAATTTTCCTTTGAAAATATAATTTTTTGAGAAATTGTGCTTCATCTTTTTTTTTGTAGAAGTTTATTGAATAGACTAGTACGTATAAGTATGGGCTTTAGTGGTAATTTTCCTCACACTTTGGATCCTAAGGACATAATCATCATATTTCAGTCCTATTTACTAATCAGTAGTAAGCCCCTTTATGAAATCCAAAAATACCGGTCCCCAAACATACATGTATGCTACATACACTTAACGTGCACAAATGAGCAAGATCGGCTGAGATAATATATTCTTGTCTATACTTTTCTGGACAAATCTCATGCCTTTGGTCTATTTAGTTATATCTGACATTATATATTGCATCATTTAGTATAATCTTATTGTAAAAATTATTATTATATATTGGAGAAGAAAAGAAATAAGAACCTACTTTAGAGAACATACAACAGATGTGAAATTATGGATACCACATAGTATACAGCATATGAAAATGGATAATCTATTCCTCAGAAAATCATAGAAAATGATGGTATTACTGTGTATGGGATGCTAAAGTAAATTTGCTTTCCATGGCATTGTTTGAAGTAAAAGTAAATGAATAAGTATCCAAGTCAGCTAAGGGTTGCTTATGGGACCTGATGCACTTATATGAATATATACTGTGGATAGGACTTTTTAGCAATAGAATAAATCGTTTCCATTAAAATGAAATATAGACATTTTCCTAACCAAAAATATAATAATTCTAATTTCCCAAATTCCAAGCCAGAGGTCATAAGTAGCTCTCCTTAAAATAAAAATAGTAAATGTTCAAATAGTAATTCTTGTGATAAGTGAAGACAATGCAAAATAAAGAATCAACTATAAGGACTGGTTTTTTTAAAAAATGCATTGCTGTTCAGAAGTTTTCCTCTTCATTCTGTGGAATGTGTCCATTGAAGTGCAGCTGTTAACAGGGGATTTTGTTTTACTAGTTAAAAAATATGTTTTACAAATATCATGTATATATATTTTAAAAGGTGTATTGAATTTGAAGCAATGGACTACTTGTTAACTTTTAGATCTGTCACTTTCTTGCACATCTTTCTTTTAAAATAGAGGATGCTTGAGATCTTGATATTAATGCAGCACTAAACTTCATAGCCACTGTATTATGAATTGAGGACATATTTGTCAAAACAATTTCTATAATTCTACAGATCAATGGCCTAATCTTAGATGCAACTTTTGATGATATTCTTCCTCTGGCTCTGCCACGTATGCCTTCATGGATGGGAACCATTGTGAAAATTGCAATACGTAACTACATTAACCTTATCCCTGGGGATCAACTGTGTCGTTACACAGGACCTGTGACCATCATACGTCGCGTGAGAGATGAAATTATTACCACAGAGTAAGCCAAAATTTTGTAAATTTGATATTATGTACCTGTGTGTATAAAATAATGTATGATAACATTGCATGTCGATTAAAGTATAAATAAATTATTTTCATATCGGTTATAGCAAGTTGTTGTGGTAACCAATTTTTAGTTTCTAAGTAATTCCTGTTCATTAAATTTATTATCATTGGCTTGGGGATAAAATTAAGTACAAATGCTATTTTATCTTATTATGTGAGTAATTTTCATTATTTTCCAGTGAAACTCAGCTAAAGAATAATTGTGGCAACGATTTATTGATGAAGCTTCTTCGTAGAAGATATCCTTCCTTGTGGTGCGTGCAATCAAGTGAAGTGCTTATGCACTGGTTGTCAGAAGATCCCTCTCATCAAGGTAGGGAGTTAACCCCAGATGAAATTTGTAAAGTAAATTTGTAAGGCTGTGGTGAGCTTTTCCCATCTGTCAAGATTCAGATGATGTCATCATTAGAAAATTTCTTGATAACCTTCTTTGTACTAATTTTTAAGTTTTTGATGTTTTCAATCCATTTTGCATTCTATAATAAAGTATATTAATTTGGCTTCAAATTGACACCATAAGCAACCCTATAGCATGAAAAACACATTTTGATGATAAGATTTTTTTGTTTACATACTTACCTGATGTTCATATTGTTTATGATAGTTTACACAAAAATTACAACATTTATGATAGCCTTACTATTATTACTATCCAAGCTACAACCCTAGTTGGAAAAGCAAGATGCTATAAGCCCAGGGGCTCCAACAGGGAAAAATAGCCCAGTGAGGAAAGGAAATAAGGAAATAAATAAATGAAGAGAACAAATTAACAATAAATCATTCTAAAATAAGTAACAACGTCAAAACAGACATGTCATATATAAACTATTAACATCATCAAAAACAAATATGTCATAAATAAACTATAAAAAGACTCATGTCCGCCTGGTCAACAAAAAAGCATTTGCTCCAACTTTGAACTTTTGAAGTTCTACTGATTCAACCACCCGATTAGGAAGATCATTCCACAACTTGGTAACAGCTGGAATAAAACTTCTAGAGTACTGCGTAGTATTGAGCCTCGTGATGGAGAAGGCCTGGCTATTAGAATTAACTGCCTGCCTAATATTACGAACAGGATAGAATTGTCCAGGGAGACAATCCAATGGCCAATGAAAATAACAATGGATTAGGTATGGTGTACTGTCTTTTATCTTTCAGTTTTGACTCCTGTAGATAGTGGGGAGGAGGGTTAGCATGTATATGAACATCATTTGAGTATTGAAATAACAAAAATCTTATCAATAAAATTCCTTGTATTTCTATGATCCTTCCCTGATGTTTGTATTGCAATAACCCTTTGTTTCTGAGACCTTGATGCTTATGGATGTGTAGACCCAAATGGTATTTTTCCTTTGTTTTTTTTTATAAAGATTGCAGATGTCTTAGCTCCAAATTTATTTGTTGTTTTGTGCAAGTTAGCTAGAAGAGGAAAATCGGCAATATTACTTCATTATATAAATGCATTTGTGGTAGCTCAAGTCCAACTGGTTACCGCCCACTTTCCATAACTCCCATATTATCTAAAGTTTTTGAACGTCTTTTGGGAAAACATCTAAATAGGGTTGCTGAAGGTTATATTCATTATGAAGATGTTCTGAATAAGTTAAGAAATTATATGAATGATACTTCTTGTTATGCGTACGTGCGCATATTTTCTATACAGTAGTGGGACCTTGAAATCAGCTGATCATAACCAAAGGTAAACAAAAAGAGTCTGTAATTGTTGATTGTTAATTACCATTAAATTCTCCCGAAGTTGAAAAATAGAATACTAAAATGCTTTAATAAAGCATGTGATATCCTATGAACCAAGAAAATGAAATAATGATACAGAAAGTCCTCAACTTACAGACTTAATAGGTTCCAAGAAGCTGTTTGCAAGTTGAATTTTGGTACATTTTGGACTGGTAGGCTTCACCTAACTCACATGCCTATGATTTTCAGCTAGAAAAGTAAAAAAATAGTCTCATTTCATAATGCAAATGTCATCTTGCTTACTGCATTAAATTATATGAAATTGTTTTATTACAGTATTTCATAATGAACTTTGGATGCAATATGTGAGATTTATGATTTTGGTTGGATTTGTGTTTGTAAGTTGGGACCTTCTCTGTACAGTAAGAAAATAATGATAAAATATAACCAAGATGATTACAGTTTCATGATGCAGCATAATAAATCTATGATTACAGTTTCATGATGCAGCATAATAAATCTATGTAAACTTCACATTTCAAGTTTAATATACCTCTCTTGGTCCGCATCCCGGAAAGGCTTCTTGTCTCGTGCTTCTCTTTAGGAATAGACCTGTTCTCCATGAGGTTGAACAGGAAGCTTCTCATGTTCTGTTCCCCCATTGTAGACCCATGGCCGTTGTTCGTAGACATCTTCTAACACCCATGGGATCACATGATCTTGTTGGTAGTCAACAGAGTGTTGGTTATGCCAAGAATAAAGATGACCCCGGTAGCTCCCAGATGGCCTCATGCCGATTGTAATCCCGATCTGCTTGTTCTTCTGATCGAGGTTCCAAGAGAACTATGTCTGTAACCCACACTGCTCTGTCAGCTACATTGGCAGAGGTACCACCATGCCATGAAGTGTTTACAATTCAGGCGTGGAGACTATCCAGCATCTCCTCCTAGTGAAAGGCTTTTCAAGAGGCACTCCACAGATGTTTAGGTATCTCTGAAGATTCTCTACAGTTGTCGAAGCAACTTTTGTACAGATTGCGGATTACCTCATCTTCCTTCACCGGGAGAAGCATCTCGGTCGCTGCTGTCAAAATCTACAGCTCTGCCTTGAGTATGGTCTTTCGACTGAAGGGCTAGATCCCTCTTCTTCTTAGGTGTTATCTATTCATGTGCGAAGTTTCAAACTTTCTTGTCCACCCCGGGACCTCAGGACCCCACAGTGCAATGTGACCTTGTTTCTCAAGGCTCTTTCGTGTTATACCCTGTTTGGGCCTTTTAGAAGGTCATCAGACAGATCTGATTCCGACTGTTTTTCTGCTAGCCTTAAGATTGATGAGAGTTTGCAAGTTGCACAGTCTCTCTTTTGCTATCACCCACGCTCAGTGATGGAAAGAAGTCTCCTTCAGTTTTGTGCCGAAGTTCATGGCCAAGACCCAGAACCCGGCGACACAGGGTCCTAAAGTAAATAATGAAATCGAATATTTATGAGAAGATTTCAAATTTTTTATTTGCTGTGCACTATCTGTAGCCTTAATGAATGGTATTCTAGATCTAGTTTACAAAACTTGAGTTCAGCTATTATTTGAAATAGGGCATGTTAGTTCAGAATCACTGCCTTTAACCGAAGACTCACTAGCCTTCTATAGATATCACAGAAGCAGCTATAGAAGTTCAGAGCTTTTGAAGCTCACCAATATCAAACCTAGACTCATTAATGGCTGGAGTGGCATTTTCTTTATTCCATGGTAATCAACTAGCCAAGTCTTCAAAGGATTTTTCCCTTAGCTGAAAGTAAGTTTTCATTTATGTTTTGAACTTTTAATTTGGTCAGCAACTATAGAAATACTTTTCCATAAAGGGATCAGTAAGGCTTTTGCACTCATCATAGAAATTTTAAATATTAAACTTAGCCGGTGAATATATAATAGCTGACGTCTCGGACGGCTCGACAGAAACACAAAAACTCGCGAGCGATCGCCATGAAGGTTGCGGGTGTGCCCACCAGCGCCGACTATCGGCCAGATACCGCATATACTTGTAAACAGCTCCAGTTCTTCTCTGTCGGTCTTATCGACAAGTTGATTCCGCTCGCTGTTGACCTTGAGTTTTCGTCATTTTTGGTGAAGTACTTTATTTTGGTTGTTTTGAGCTTTCGCTGTGACGGGTGTTTTTCTCTTCAATTAAAACTCTTGAACCCTTTTTTGGCTAGTGTTTATTGTTGATGACTTTGGATTTGTTTTGGATTTTTCTCTGATTGTTCAATATGGCTGACCCTTCTCCTATCCCTGGACCTAAATTTCGCAAATGTAATGCTAGGGATTGTAACAAACGTCTTCCCAAGGCCTCTCTCGACCCACATACCGTTTGTTCTAATTGCCGGGGTAAAACCTGTCAATTAGGAGATCGGTGTGATGAGTGCGTGGTCTTGTCGGAATTCGACTGGCTTGAATTTGATAAATATTCTCGTAAGCTGGAGAGAGATAGGGTGAGGAGAAGCTCCTCTAGGTCATTGGAATTTTCCTCCTCCCATGCCCCTGAACCTAATCCTTCCCCTGTAGTAGTTGTTCCTGAACCCTCTACTAGCACTCATGAACCGTCCATGCGGGATATGTTTCTTGCGATTCAATCTTTAGGCAAGAAAGTTGAATCCTTAGCTTCGGACCGTAACCAACTCATGTCAGATGTGAAGTTATTAAAGTGTCAGAGTGGCAAATCAGAAAATCGTAGTGACAAAGTGATTAGTGCGCAAAGTGTTGTTAGTGTTGCGACCGAGGGTTCGTCTGTTCGTGCTTGTCGCTCCCCTAGTCCGAGACCTCTTTCAGGCTCCCCTGCACCAGGGAGAAGTAATGTCGTAGGACTTAAGGGGACGAGAGGCTTTAACCAACGTACAGACGTTCCCTCTTTGGTATCGGGCGTTTCTCGTCAAGATCGCCCTTACCATAAGACGAGCGAGGCTGTGTTCTCCTCGTCATCCGAAGGCTTTTCGCAAAAGAAACCTTGGAGCAAGGTTTCTAGACCCTTGAAGCGGAAGTCAGTCCCTTCAGGACAGGTCCAGCGTCCTGGCTGTAGCCATTGGGACAGCTCTGACCCTTTGCAGTCGCCGGAAGACTGTTCGCCTATTAAACGTAAGCGTAACACGGGCTCCGAGAGTCTCAGTAAAGGCAATGTTTTGCCGACACAGACGTTACCATCGTCTCGGCCCGTCCCGACTCCCGTTGATCCTAAATGGGTTGTCCTGCAGGATATGCAGACTAAGCTTGCCTCCCTTATGGAGGAGCATACCGTTGAGCAGGTTCACGATGATCCTCGCCGTTACGCTGATCGAGACTCTGGCCGTCAGCCGCCCAAACGAGCTTTTACTCGTCCTTTTGACGTTATGAAACGTGATGTCGGTAGTTTGTCACGTCAGTCACGTGACATGGATCCTCACTCGCTGCAGTCCCGTGTTGACTTTCAGCCGCTGCCGCAGCCTCGTGTTGACGTTCAGCCGCTGCCGCAGTCTCGTGTTGACGTTCAGGACGTTCGCCAACCAGCTCAGTTGCCTCGACTTGACGTTGAGCGTCAAGCACCGCAGTCAAAGGTTGTTTTGACTGCTCAGTCTAGGCAGTCAATGCAGTTCCGACGTGACGTCGACCGTCCATCAACTCCTGTTGTTGTTGTTGGTCAGTCGCAAGGTTTTCAGTCCTTTCAGCAGCGGCATGACGTCGCTTCCTCGACTGCTGCTGCTGCTCCTTTGCTTGTGGACATTGCCTGTCAAGCATTGCCGCCGCGGCAGGTCTCTCCTTTTCATGAGACTCGACAATTGTCGGACGAGGTTCCTTCAGATGAGGAAGTTGCTGATCCTCTGCCTACTGATATTCCTTTGGGCAGTTTGTCAGACGGAGAAAAGCCTAAAGCTGCTCAGCCCTCTATGGACTTTAAGAAAATCATGTTGATTTTTAAGGATCTTTTTCCAGACCATTTTGTACCTTCTGCTCCTCGTTCGCCTCCGTCAGAGTTTGCGCTAGGCCTAGCTGCTTCCAAGCCTTCGTTTACTAAGCTAGTGCTCTCTCGCTCTTCTAAGAGGGCTTTACGTTTGCTAGGCGACTGGTTGATCACCAGCAGGAGTTTGGGGAAGACTGCCTTTGCTTTTCCTCCTTTTAAGCTGGCTTCTAGAGCGAGCGTCTGGTATGACACAGGAGAAGTTCTCGGCTTGGGAGTTCCTGCCTCTGCCCAGGGAGACTTCTCAAGCCTAGTAGACTCTCCCCGTCGCCTGGCCATGAGACGCTCTAAAGTGTATTGGTCCTCCTCGGACCTTGACCATCTCCTTAAAGGGGTTTACAGGGCCTTCGAAGTTTTTAACTTCTTAGATTGGTCGCTAGGAGCCTTAAGCAGGAAGATCTCGTCGGCCGACCAGGATGTTTCCGTGCTTATTATGTCCTGCATGGACAAAGCCATCCGTGATGGCTCCAATGAGCTCGCCGCTACCTTTACGGCTGGAGTCCTGAAGAAGAGGGAGACTCTTTGCTCGTTCCTTTCGGCAGGAGTAACTCCCTGTCAAAGGTCGGAGCTCCTCTTTGCCCCTTTGTCATCTGCCTTGTTTCCTCAGCAGTTGATCAAGGATATTGCGGCTTCGCTGGTGCAGAAGGATACCCACGACCTGATGGCTACGTCTGCTCGTAAGGGTGCTCCTTCATCGTCTTATGTCGTAAGACCCAAGATCGATACCCCAGCGACGAGGTTTATCCCGCCCTTTCGTGGCAGAGCCCCCAGTAGGGGAGGCGCTCGTGCCGACAGTAAGAGAGGCAAGAGGAGAGGATCCAAGTCCTCCCGTGGCAGAGTCTGACTGCCCACGTCCTCAGTCAGCGGTAGGAGCCAGACTGAACAACTTCTGGCAGGCCTGGGAGAAGAGGGGTGCAGACCGAGAGTCTGTGTTGTTGCTCAAGAAGGGGTACAAAATACCTTTTGTACGCAGACCTCCTCTAGTATCAGTTCCTTTAGACCTCTCTCCCAGGTATCGAGAGGAGTCAAGGAGACAAGCTCTACATCAGCAGGTTTCTCAGTTGCTAGAGAAGGGAGCGGTGGTGAAAGTCTCGGACCTTCAATCACCGGGATTTTACAACCGTCTCTTCCTAGTCCCAAAGCATACAGGAGGTTGGAGGCCAGTGCTGGACGTCAGTGCGCTCAACATTTTTGTTGTAAAAACAAAATTTACGATGGAGACCACGAAGTCCGTCCTAGCAGCGGTCAGAGAGGGAGACTGGATGGTCTCTCTCGACCTGCAGGATGCGTATTTCCACATTCCTATACACCCGAATTCTCAACCGTATCTGAGGTTTGTTTACAGGAATGTGGTGTACCAGTTCCGAGCACTGTGCTTCGGCCTCAGCCCTGCTCCTCTCGTGTTTACGAGGCTCATGAGGAATGTGGCAAAATTCCTTCATTTATCGGGAATTCGAGCCTCCCTGTACCTGGACGACTGGCTTCTCAGAGCGTCGTCCCGTCATCGCTGTCTGCAGGACCTTCAATGGACGTTAGCTCTTGCAAAGGAGTTGGGACTGTTGGTGAACTTAGAAAAGTCTCAAATGAATCCCTCCCAGACGATTCTCTATTTGGGGATGGAGATTCGCAGTCTAGTTTTTCGGGCTTTTCCGTCTGCCACCAGGATAGAGCAAGCCCTGCTCAAAGTCCGCCTCATGCTGAATAAAGACCGTTGCTCAGTGAGAAGTTGGATGAGCCTCCTAGGGACTCTGTTATCCCTGGAACAATTTATCTCATTAGGGAGACTTCACCTTCGCCCTCTCCAGTTCCATCTAGACTCCCATTGGAACAAGGGCAAGACTTTGGAAGCTGTGTCAATCCCGATCTCCGAGCCAGTAAAAACGTGCCTGAGCTGGTGGGACAGCAACATAAGTCTGCGAGAGGGTCTGTCCCTGGCGGTCAAGAACCCAAACCACGTGTTGTTCTCAGACGCGTCGGATTTGGGTTGGGGAGCGACTCTGGACGGTCTGGAATGTTCGGGTCTTTGGACGTCGGATCAGAGGAGCCTGCACATCAACTGCAAGGAGCTGTTGGCTGTTCACTTGGCCTTGACGAGTTTCGAGAGTCTTCTACGAAACAAAGTGGTAGAAGTCAATTCGGACAACACCACAGCCTTGGCGTACATCTTCAAGCAAGGAGGCACTCACTCCCACACACTGTTCGTCATCGCAAGGGACCTCCTCATCTGGTCAAGAGATCGAGGCATCTCGCTGTTGACAAGATTCATCCAGGGGGACTTGAACGTCTTGGCGGACTGTCTCAGTCGGAGAGGTCAGGTGATCCCCACAGAATGGACCCTCCACAAGGACGTGTGCAAGAGTCTTTGGATGACTTGGGGCCAACCCACCATAGACCTCTTTGCCACCTCGTTGACCAAAAGGCTCCCGACCTATTGCTCTCCAGTCCCAGATCCAGAGGCGGCCCGCATAGATGCTTTCCTGCTGGACTGGTCTCACCTGGACGCGTACGCATTCCCGCCGTTCAAGATCATCAACAAGGTACTGCAGAAGTTCGCCTCTCACGAAGGGACAAGGTTGACGTTGGTTGCTCCCCTCTGGCCCGCGAGAGAGTGGTTCACAGAGGTACTTCAATGGCTGGTAGACGTTCCAAGGAGTCTGCCTTTAAGGATGGATCTCTTACGAGAGCCCCTCGTAAGGAGTCTTCATCAAAGCCTCCCCACGCTTCGTCTGACTGCCTTCAGACTATCGAAAGACTCTCAAGAGCTCGAGGATTTTCGTAGGAGGCAGCCAGAGCGATTGCGAGAGCTAGGAGAGCATCTACCATCAAGGTCTACCAGTCGAAGTGGGAAGTCTTTAGAGACTGGTGCAAGTCATCATCCATTTCCTCTTCCAGTACCTCTGTAGCCCAAATTGCAGACTTTCTCCTGCATCTGAGAAATGTTCGCTCCCTCTCTGCTCCCACTATTAAGGGCTACAGGAGCATGTTGGCTTCTGTGTTCAGACATAGAGGCTTAGATCTGTCCAATAATAAAGATCTCCAAGATCTCCTTAAGTCCTTCGAGACCTCTAAGGAGCGTCGTATGGAAACTCCTTGGTGGAACTTAGACGTGGTCCTAAGGTTCCTAATGTCCGACAGGTTTGAGCCATTACATTCAGCCTCCCTGAAGGATCTCACCCTCAAGACACTTTTTTTGGTGTGCTTGGCCTCGGCTAAAAGGGTCAGTGAGATCCATGCCTTTAGTAAAAACATCGGCTTTTCTACAGATAAAGCCACATGTTCGCTTCAGCTTGGTTTCTTGGCCAAAAATGAACTGCCTTCTCGTCCTTGGCCTAAATCTTTTGATATACCTTGCCTATCAGAGATCGTAGGCAACGAGGTTGAAAGAGTACTGTGTCCAGTTAGAGCGCTTAAGTTTTATTCAGCTCGTACCAGATCTTTACGAGGTGGATCTGAGGCCTTATGGTGCTCCGTTAAGAAGCCCTCATTGCCTATGTCTAAAAATGCTTTATCGTATTTTATTAGATTTTTAATCCGAGAGGCTCATTCTCACTTAAGTGAAAAAGATCGTTGTTTACTTAAGGTCAAGACGCACGAAGTAAGAGCGATAGCAACTTCCGTGGCCTTTAAGCAAAACAGATCTCTGCGAAGTATTATGGACGCGACCTTTTGGAGGAGCAAGTCGGTGTTCGCTTCATTTTACTTAAAAGACGTCCAGACTCTTTATGAGGACTGCTACACACTGGGTTCATTCGTTGCAGCGAGTGCAGTAGTGGGTGAGGGTTCTACCACTACATTCCCTTAATCCCAATATCCTTTTAATCTTCTCTTGAAATGTTTTTAATCTTGTCTTGGGTTGTACGGAAGGCTGAGAAGCCTTTCGCATCCTTTTTGATTTGGCGGGTGATCAAATGTCGTTTCTTGAGAGCGCCCAGATTAAGGGTTTTGATGAGGTCCTGTTGTATGGGTGGTCGCCCTGGATATAACAGCTCCTGGGAGTCTTTCAGCATCCTGAGAGGATGGCTGGGCTTCGTGAGGAAAGCGGACTAATAAGGCAGAGTAATCGTCAGAGTCAGCTTCCTTACCAGGTACCTATATTTAATTGGGTTTTGTTATGATATAATTGTCAAAAACTCTAAGCATATATGCCTTTATTGTATTAATACTGGTCTCTACCCACCACCATGGGTGTGAATCAGCTATTATATATTCACCGGCTAAGTTTAATATTTAAAAATGATATTTTGATTATAAAATAAATTTTTGAATATACTTACCCGGTGAATATATAAATTAAAGGCCCTCCCTTCCTCCCCGATAGAGACCCAGCGGAATGAGAAGAACTGGAGCTGTTTACAAGTATATGCGGTGTCTGGCCGATAGTCGGCGCTGGTGGGCACACCTGCAACCTTCATGGCGATCGCTCGCGAGTTTTTGTGTTTCTGTCGAGCCGTCCGAGACGTCAGCTATTATATATTCACCGGGTAAGTATATTCAAAAATTTATTTTATAATCAAAATATCATTTTTTTAAAATCACAGTACTGCTCCCCGGCATGAAACACTTAAGTAAATGGGGATCATAATCACTCAAAAATAATTTTCTTGAATAATTTAAGCAGTAATTAATAGCAAGTCCAGGGAGACATCTCCAAAAGTACTGAATCCTAAATAACTGAACAATCTGAAGTAAGGAGCACTGCTGGTAACTCCAAGAATAACACAGAGACTGAAAGACAAAAGATGGTATGACATGTCTATGCTAACAATTGCTGGACTGTCTCATTACTATGTTAGAGGCCCAAGTCAATTGGAAGGAAAGATTACATACATATACCAAGGCACTTCCCCCCAATTTGGGGGGGTAGCCGACATCAAATAAATGGAACAAAAGGGGGGACCTCTCCTCTCTATGTTCCTCCCAGCCTGACAAGGGACTCAACCGAGTTCGGCTGGTACTGCTAGGGTGACACAGCCCACCTTTCCCCGTTATCCACCACAGATGAAGCTTCATAACGCCGAATCCCCTACTGCTGCTACCTCCGGTCATTCAAGGCACCGGAGGAAGCAGCAGGGCCTACCGGAACTGCGTCACAATCCCTCGCCATTCATTCCTATTTCTAGTACGCTCTTTTGCCTCTCTCACATCTATCCTCCTATCACCCAGAGCTTCCTTCACTCCATCCATCCACCCAAACCTTGGCCTTCCTCTTGTACTTCTCCCATCAACTCTTGCATTCATCACCTTCTTTAGCAGACAACCATTTTCCACTCTCAACATGGCCAAACCACCTCAACACATTCATGCCACAGCCCACCCTCCCCTGTTATCCACCACAGATGAAGCTTCATAATGCTGAATCCCCTACTGCTGCTACCTCCGCGGTCATCCAAGGCACCGGAGGAAGCAGCAGGGCTTACCGGAACTGCGTCACAATCGCTCGCTATTCATTCCTATTTCTTGCACGCTCTCTTGCCTCTCTCACATCTATCCTCCTATCACCCAGAGCTTCCTTCACTCCATTCATTCACCCAAACCTTGGCCTTCCTCTTGTACTTCTCCCATCAAGTCTTGCATTCATCACCTTCTTTAGCAGACAGTCATTTTCCATTCTCTCAACATGGCCAAACCACCTCAACACATTCATATCCACTCTAGCTGCTAACTCATTTCTTACACCCGTTCTCACCCTCACTACTTCGTTCCTAACTCTATCTACTCGAGATACACCAGCCATACTCCTTAGACACTTCATCTCAAACACATTCAATTTCTGTCTCTCCGTCACTTTCATTCCCCACAACTCCGATCCATACATCACAGTTGGTACAATCACTTTCTCTTTAGATTCATGCCCAACCCTCTATTTTTTACTACTCCCTTAACTGCCCCCAACACTTTGCATCCTTTCATTCACTCTGACGTACATCTGCTTGCACTCCACCATTTGCTGCAACAACAGACCCCAAGTACTTAAACTGATCCACCTCCTCAAGTAACTCCATTCAACATGACATTCAACCTTGCACCACCTTTCCTTCCCGTACATCTCAACCTTACTCTTACCCACATTAACTCTCAACTTCCTTCTCTCACACACCCTTCCAAATTCTGTTACTAATCCGCAAACAACGACTGATTTACCTCCCATTCATGGTCATTCTCGTCTACCAGTTTCAATCCTCGGTCAAGCACTCTAGCATTCACCTCTCCTACCACTCCATCAACATACGAGTTAAACAACCACGGCAACATCACACATCCCTGTCTCAGCCCCACTCTCACCGGAAACCAATCGCTCACTTCATTTCCTATCCTAACACATGCTTTACTACCTTTGTAGAAACTTTTCACTGCTTGCAACAACCTTCCACCAACTCCATATAACCTCATCACATTCCACATTGCTTCCCTATCAACTCTAGCATACGCTTTCTCCAGATCCATAAATGCAACATACACCTCCTTACCTTTTGCTAAATACTCCTCGCATATCTGCCTAACTGTAAAAATCTGATTCATACAACCCTTACCTCTCCTAAAACCACCCTGTACTTCTAAGATTGCATTCTCTGTTTTATCCTTAATCCTATTAATCAGTACTCTACCATTCACTTTTCCAACTACACTCAACAAACTAATACCTCTTGAATTACAACACTCATGCACATCTCCCTTACCCTTATATAGTGGTACAATGCACGCCCAATCTACTGGTACCATTGACAACACAAAACACATATTAAACAATCTCACCAACCATTCAAGTACAGTCACACCCCCAATCCCTGACTCCATCTCAGGTCAGCTGCCCTCTTTGCCTCACTTACCTTGCGCTTTACTTCCACATTGTTCTCTCTATATCTTTCATACTTCTCTACACTATTACTCTGCAGCCATTCTTCAAAAGCCCTCTTTTTCTCTTCCACTTTTACCTTCACTCCTTCATTCCATCATTCACTGCCCTTCCTCATGCTGCCTCCAACAAACTTCTTGCCACACACATCACTTGCAATCCCAACAAAATTTTCTTTTACTAAATTCCACTCCTCTAAATTACCAGTTTCTCTTACTTTCACTTCGTCATATGCCATTTTCAACCTTTCTTGATATTTACTTTTTACCCCCGGTTTTATTAGCTCTTCAACCCCCACTAGCTCCTTTTTACATCCACCTACTCTATTTCTGCACTCTTTTGCTACAACTAATTTTCCTTCCACCAAAAAATGATCAGACATACTGTTAGCCATACCCCTAAACATGTGCACGTCTTTTAATCTTCCAAACATTCTTTTAGTTATCAACACATAATCCATTAACGCCCTTTCTACCAGTCTTCCATTTGCCACTCTTACCCATGTATACTTGTTTTTATCTTTCTTTTTGAAAAAACTAGAACTTATCACCATCTCTTGCTCAACACACATATCTACCAGTCTCTTACCTCTCTCATTTTCACCTGGTACGCCATACTTCCCAATGACACCTTATACCTCTCCAGCGCCCACTCTAGCATTTAAGTCACCCATGACAACTACATAATTCCTTCTACCCAGTCCTTCTACACACCTAGTTAATTCTTTCTAGAACTCATTCCGCTCTTTTTCACTTTTCTCACAACCTGGCCCATATGCACTGACAAAAGCCCAACATTCCCTACCCAACCTAACCCTTACCCACATTAACCCAGATGATATCTCCTTCCATTCCACTACTTTGCCTGTCATCCATTCACTCACCAATAAAGCCACACCTTCTCTTGCTCTTCCCTTTTCAATCCCAGACACTCTACCAGACATTTCACCAAACATCACTTCACCTTTCCCTTTTATCTTTGTCTCACACAAAGCCAATATATCCATCCTTCTATTCCTAAACATACTTCCAATCTCACATCTTTTACTCTCTATTTTGTATTTTAGGTAAATGTTTATATTACCAATATTCAAGAGAGAAGCAATATGACATCAGTATATTTTCAGTGATCTGCAAAACATAAGTATTGCTATGATCATAGACAGGCAAGGTGTGATTTCTTGTCAAATTTTCTAATCCAAAATCGTATTGGGTTTGTAGTGTTCTTGTTTCTCTATTTAACTTTTTGATGTTTTCTTTATAGAGTATACACAATTTTTATTCAATATCTTAATATTTCTAGCTCATTTTCTATCACTAAATACTTGTTCTGTAATTTATGTATAAAGTTTTTATTTTATTGCAGGTGCCATTATGAATGAAAGAAATGTTGATGCTGATGTTTGTTCAACCTTGTTGTCTTCATATATTCACGAAAATGGCGAATCTTATCCAATGATGATCGGCGAGGATATGAATGACAATGACAAAACCAAAATGATTCTTTATCTTGTAAGTGAGCGGCTTGTTCATGCAAGTAAACATTTCTTTGATCAAATTTTTTAAAAGAGGTATAAGATTTTGGGTAATTGTCATAATATATCACCACTCCAGAAATATTGATAATCTATATTCTGCACATTATTTTCTTTTACTGTGTAATATAACCCCCAAAAATGCTTTTAACCCTTTCACTACGAGGCCATGGATTTGCTACTGGAGCTCTATACAAGATTTCACATCATCGGTTATACTCGCTCATTTATCCTATAATAAGCTACATTTCCATGTTTATTTGTTTTACTGCTGATTACAGAATAATTTTTTCAAGTTTGCTTTATTCTCCATTGTATTTCACTAAACAACCGAAATGTTTTTCATTCATTGGTAAGTGATCATAGTATAATATTGAAAATTTTTTTTATTTAATTATCTCTAAATAATGGTAAAGCACTGTGATTTTATATGTAAAAAAAAAACTTCATATTCATTGAAGTGACTATGTTTTTCTGTTATAATTCCACGATAAATTGCCGTCTAAAGATATAAAACAACTCATTAGCAATAAGAACTTTACGTTGTACAGAAATGTAATGAAAATATCCATTAATTTCCTTTGACACAAGAAGTATTTTATAATTATAAGGGATTGTAAAGTGATGCGATTTATGTGTAAAAAAAAACTTTATATATTTATTGAAGCGACTATGTTATTCCATAATAATTCCATGATAAATAGCCATCGAAAGATATAAAACTACTCAACAGTAATAATGGAATTTATGTCATACAGAAATATAATGAAAATATGCATTTATTTCCTTTGACACAAAAAGTATTTAATAATGTATGATTTATAAGGTATAAATATGATTAACAAACACAGAGAGAGAGAGAGAGAGAGAGAGAGAGAGAGAGAGAGAGAGAGAGAGAGAGAGAGAGAGAGACTCTCTCTTATTGCCTTATTCTATGTTTGGGTTCCCCCAGGTCCCTCAGTGTGAGGCACCTCGTATATCCACCAGAGAGTTGCTAATGCATCTTTCGGTGTATTTTGCATCTTCCGGTCTTGGATGGTCTGGGATGCATCTTAGGTATTTATCGAGCTTATTCTTAAACACATCTCTGCTCACTCCTGATATGTTTCTTAGATGAGCTGGCAGCACATTAAATAGTCGCTGCATTATCGATGTTGGTGCATAGTGGATTAATGTCCTGTGCACCTTCCTTAGTTTTCCTGGTATAGTTTTAGGCACTATTAATCTACCTCGGCTTGCTCTTTCTGATATATTTAGCTCCATGATGTTTTCAGTAATTCCTTCTATTTGCTTCTATGCTTGTATTATCATGTAGTGTTTTCTTCTCCTTTCTAGACTGTATAGTTTTAAAAATTGCAGTCTTTCCCAGTAGTCAAGGTCCTTAACGTCTTCTATTCTAGCAGTATAGGACCTTTGTACACTCTATTTGTGCAATATCCTTTTGGTAGTGTGGGTACCATATCACATTGCAGTACTCGAGTGTACTACGTACATAAGTTTTGTAAAGCATAATCATGTATTCAGCTTTTCTTGTTTTAAAGTGTCTGAATAGCATTCCCATTTTTGCTTTACATTTAGCCAACAGTGTTGCTATTTGGTCGTTGCATTACATATTCCTATTTAACATTACACCAAGGTCTTTAATTGCTTCCTTGTTTGTGATTGTCTCGTTATTAGGTCCCTTGTATGCATATACCATTCCTTCTCTGTTTCCATAATTTATTGATTCGAATTTATCGGAGTTAAATACCATCCTATTTATCTCCGCCCATTCATATATTTTGTATAGATCTCTTTGTAGTGAGTTCCTATCTTCATCACAAGTAATTTCTGTACTTATTCTTGTGTCATCGGCGAAACTTCTCACTACAGAGTTTTTAACATCACAGTCTATGTCTGAGATCATAATAACAAACAGCAGTGCAGCTAATACCGTACCCTGTGGCACGCCAGATATTACCTGATCTTCATCTGATATCTCGTCATTTGCAACCACTATCTGTTTTCTGGTTTGCAGGAATTCTTTTACCCATTTTCCTATCTTTCCCACAATATTATGCTTTCTTATTTTTTTCTCTAATATATTATGGTCTACCTTGTCAAAGGCTTTTGCAAAATCTAGATAGATCACGTCTGTGTCTTTTTCATTTATCATATTTTTGTATGTTTTCATAGTGTGCTATCAGTTGGGTTTGTGTACTTTTTCCGGGGCACAAAACCGTGTTGACCTATATTAAACAAATTATTTTTAACCAAATGATTCATTATTTTCTTTTTACCCTCTCATACACTTTCATAGTATGTGATGTTAGACTAGCAGGTCTATAATTGCTTGCCTCTAGTCTTGATCCACTTTTGAAAATAGAGGTTATATAAGCTAATTTATGTTTAACATATATCTCGCTCATATCTGCACTTTGTCTTAGCAGTATTGCAAGCATCTTCGCGATAGTGTGTACAGTTTTTTTTCAACAAAATCGCTGGAACTCCATCTGGTACGGCTGCCAATCCATTTTACATACATATACCAAAGGCACTTCCCCCAATTTTGGGGGGTAGCCGACATCAACAAGAAACAAAACAAAAAGGGGACCTCTACTCTCTACGTTCCTCCAGCCTAACCAGGGACTCAGCCGAGTTCAGCTGGTACTGCTAGGGTGCCACAGCCCAACCTCCCACATTTCCACCACAGATTAAACTTCATACTGCTGAGTCCCCTACTGCTGCTACCTCCGCGGTCATCTAAGGCACCGGAGGAAGCAGCAGGGCCTACCGGAACTGCGTCACAATCGCTCGCCATTCATTCCTATTTCTAGCACGCTCTCTTGCCTCTCTCACATCTATCCTCCTATCACCCAGAGCTTTCTTCACACCATCCATCCACCCAAACCTTGGCCTTCCTCTTGTACTTCTCCCATCAACTCTTGCATTCATCACCTTCTTTAGCAGACAGCCATTTTCCATTCTCTCAACATGGCCAAACCACCTCAACACATTCATATCCACTCTAGCCGCTAACTCATTTCTTACACCCGTTCTCACCCTCACCACTTCGTTCCTAACCCTATCTACTCGAGATACACCAGCCATACTCCTCAGACACTTCATCTCAAACACATTCAATTTCTGTCTCTCCATCACTTTCATTCCCCACAACTCCGATCCATACATCACAGTTGGTACAATCACTTTCTCATATAGAACTCTCTTTACATTCATGCCCAACCCTCTATTTTTTACTACTCCCTTAACTGCCCCCAACACTTTGCAACCTTCATTGACTCTCTGACGTACATCTGCTTCCACTCCACCATTTGCTGCAACAACAGACCCCAAGTACTTAAACTGATCCACCTCCTCAAGTAACTCTCCGTTCAACATGACATTCAACCTTGCACCACCTTCCCTTCTCGTACATCTCATAACCTTACTCTTACCCACATTAACTCTCAACTTCCTTCTCTCACACACCCTTCCAAATTCTGTCACTAGTCGGTCAAGCTTCTCTTTTGTGTCTGCTACCAGTACAGTATCATCCGCAAACAACAACTGATTTACCTCCCATTCATGGTCATTCTCGCCTACCAGTTTTAATCCTCGTCCAAGCACTCGAGCATTCACCTCTCTCACCACTCCATCAACATACAAGTTAAACAACCACGGCGACATCACACATCCCTGTCTCAGCCCCACTCACCGGAAACCAATCGCTCACTTCATTTCCTATTCTAACACATGCTTTACTACCTTTGTAGAAACTTTTCACTGCTTGCAACAACCTTCCACCAACTCCATATCACATTCCACATTGCTTCCCTATCAACTCTATCATATGCTTTCTCCAGATCCATAAACGCAACATACACCTCCTTACCTTTTGCTAAATATTTCTCGCATATCTGCCTAACTGTAAAAATCTGATTCATACAACCCCTACCTCTTCTAAAACCACCCTGTACTTCCAAGATTGCATTCTCTGTTTTATCCTTAATCCTATTAATCAGTACTCTACCATACACTTTTCCAACTACACTCAACAAACTAATACCTCTTGAATTACAACACTCATGCACATCTCCCTTACCCTTATATAGTGGTACAATACATGCACAGACCCAATCTACTGGTACCATTGACAACACAAAACACACATTAAACAATCTCACTAACCATTCAAGTACAGTCACACCCCCTTCCTTCAACATCTCAGCTTTCACACCATCCATACCAATCCATTTTTAATTTAGCTTGTAGCCTTAACACTAGAATGCCTGATGGAGTCATTTTGACTCCTTGCTACTATTAAAATAGCTCCTGGCTCGGTTCTTCCATATTTTTTAGGAATCCTTTCGTGACTTTTATTGATTTTGAGTGTATTACATCCTACAAGTGTAGAAAAGTTTACCGGATTACTTTAGATATAATTTTTTCCTATGTTGTAATGGATGCCCAAGGGAGTCATTTTGGCTCCTTTCTGTGAAACTTCTAAATCATATGAATTCCGTTTTCTAATAATTTTACATTATGTTGAAGATTATAAGTTAATTTTTGCTTTATTACAAGCTGACAAATGTTTTCTTACACTATTTTCTAATTTTATGAACGCATTTCCTTGTGATTCAAGTAAATTTTCAAGAAACATAACATTTTGTATTTTACTGATATTCATTGAATGACTATGTACTTTTTAAATATAAAACTTACCCACTGGTTATATAAGAATGGCTAACGTCCCTGACGCTCGGCAGGAAATCCAAAATCTTGCGCGGCTATCGCAGATATGCCAGGTGTACACTAGTGCCCTCTCGGTACAACAGGTAGAACTATACCCAACCTCTTCAGATTTTTCCCTGCCACCATGGTGGCCAGTTCTATTGGAATTCTCTCTCGCTTTTACTCTGTTTGGACGTTATTTGGTGATGTATTAACGTTTTTTGAGTTTGGGCTTTCGCTTTTTTGTTTTATTTGAACTGTGATCACGTATTTATAACTTAAAAGGTAAGATTAAAAGTTTTTTCGACCTATTTTTAAACCTCACGAAAGCATAGGGCGAGAGGTAAACATCTCGTCCATTGATGACGTCACAGCCTTATGTCGTAGGCTATAAGTCCGACTTGCTTTACAAAGAATTATAAGTGGATACTTTCTTTTGAAATATTAAGTTATAAATTTAATTAAAGGATTATTGATCTAAGAAAAATTTATCCTTTTAATAGTTTTTGTTGAGGTAATCTTCGATTTGTTTGCAAAGATTAACTAGCGTTCAGTTGTTACGCAGTTGTCAGTATTGTTACAATATTACAATATTTAGTAGAGATTTTATGAATAGTACATTCTTTTTACTTCTCAAGTTTTTAGTTGTACTATATAAAAGGAACATTTTAGTTTGAAATTAATGGTCCTGTCAGTATTTTTCCTTAGTCAGAGATTAAAGGAAGTTAAATTTCACTTAATGTTTATACGAATCGATGTAGCGCACGATTCTATGTATCGTTGTTTCCTTAGTGGAATACTAAGATTGTTCGTATATTAAGTGTAAATGTTGTCAAATATTATACGCGCTTTTCAGGCGCTAAGCTGAAAACAAAATTAGATTCGTTCTGCGTATTTATATTTCAAACAACAGCTCTCGTCGATGAGGTAGTCTTATCGACCGGCTGTTGTTGGTGAGGCTGGGCGTTAGTCTTCGGTGGTAGACCCGTTGTCGCAAAGGCGGCCTGTTGTCTCTTGGACTGACGTGATATCGCACAGGCGGTCTCCCAGCTACTTTGTGTTCCTTCCTTTCTGCAGGCGTCACTCCATGTCAGAGATCAGAGTTGCTTTTTGCGCCCATGTCTTCGGCTCTTTTTCCGCAGGATTTAGTTAAAGAAGTGCCTGCAAATTAGGCTCAGAAGGCTACTCAAGATTTGGTTACTAAAACAGCCAGTAAGGTTTTGCCTACGTCCTTCTCTTCTCGTAGAACTAAGGAGGGGACATCATATTCTTATTCTGCTCAGCCTTTTCGAGGTAAACCTACAGGGAGAAGTACTTTCAAACCAGAGGCAAGGAGGCAAAGGAAAAGAGGAGTCAAGCCCAGTCGAGGCAGGGTCTGACTGCTCTCCCCTCCAAGCAGCAGTGGGAGCCAGGCTAAACAACTTCTGGCAGGCCTAGGAAAAGAAGGGAGCGGACCCTTGGTTCGTACGTCTTCTATTTAATCAGAGCACAGCTTCAATCGAATGACGTTCGACGTTCTTCCTGTCTACTAGACTAGGAAGTTAATCCTCATGTAGGCACGCGAACAGAACTTACTCTCACAGCAGGTGTGTTGCGATTCTTAAATGAGAAGCAATTGAGTGTGTTTTTTCTTCCACAAGAGGAACGGAAGTCAGAAGAATCACATATAATCCTGGCTCTTCCTCTGGAATCTGAAGCACAGTCAGGGAAGAAAGAGTTTGTCCTCTTAGAAGGACGCAACACCTAGACTTGGTCGTCAACAATCAATACGTCCGAGACATTTCAGGAGTCGTATGTTTTCTTGTAACTTATCCCTCAGTTACTGATGTTCGCCGGAAATTTTTTCTGTTGAAAAAAGGCGACATGTCAGCGCCAAAATCGGGTAAGACACATAATTCTTCTAGAGAAGAGGTGCTCAGTTTGCATCTGTTTACACTTCCTCTCCGCCCCCAGTTTGAGGAAATGTTTAGTACTTTCTTCTGGGGTCGAGCGACTACTGTTAACGGTATCTCATAGCATGGGATACATTCAGGTCATGCACAAGGCGCGCTGGGAATGTCATAGGGACTCTCCCAGGTCGCTCACGGGGCTGTGGTTGATGATCTCTTCTAGCCTTCGCTCACACTTGAGTTGGCGCACAAGCTGCCCCGCGAGTGTAGGGTTGGTCTGAGCTAAAGGAGGTAAATTTCATCTCTTTTTAGCATTTACGATTCTTGGGGGGGGGGGGGGGAATGTTTTCTCCTAAAAGGGTAAGGACTACCTTAGATCAAAGGGATGGTTTTCCGTTAGTATCATACAGCATAGTTCTCCGATGCTCAGCAACGTCTCCTCGCAAAGATAGGCTCTTGTTGCGGGAGGCGGTAGAGCATACGCTTGTAGCGGCACAGACGTGCACGCGGTCACAGATGCTGACTGTCAAAGTTGATCCTTTCAACTAGTTGTCCCATCCTTGCGATCTGCGGGATACGCGTCTCCACTCATGCGGACGCATGCTACACGCGATCATCTCTTGACAAACATGTCAACCTGAAATACTAAGCAACCTAGACGCATGTGCCAGCCTGGACATATACTGTACTGGATAAGGTCAGTCAGGTTTTTCCGCATCATGATAGACTAACAGTTGCTCCTTTGTGCCACTGACCGGACACGATGCTGTTGCCTACTTGCAGCACGCTGTAGATTTACAGCAGGCGAGACGTACACAGAGTGCTGTATCCGCTCGACAAGGTGAACGCATACAGTACGCTAGCACCTTACGGGGATGCAAGCACATGCGACATTATAGTCGCATAATAGACATATACAGTCTAGTCTTTGGCTCACAACATTATGGACAGACTGTTGTCTTTTCTTCGCGTCGCTCTTGCCTCACAGCTAACGCTTTCTCTCATCAAACTTTGACTTGAAGTGTGTTGAACATTTGTTGGTACACACAATCAGGTCTTAACTTCACAGCATGAGGTTCATGTTGTTGATGCTTCTTTTCAGCAGGCCTAGCTTCAGTATTGGTTTCTTGCGACTGATATGGATGCGTGTTGGGAGGAGGTCTAGATCTTGTCTCTCTCTCACGACTTGCTGAGCATATACAGCAGGCCGGAACCATACTGGACCCATGCTGGGATCATGCTGGGTGTTTGCTGGAAGCATGTCATCAGTCCGTTTTTTCCTGTGTCAGGATCACGAATGCTTTATTTTAAACCAAGCTTTAGGTCTAGCTGCCTCCAGTATTTTGGAAAACCCCTATGATCAAGAGGTTGTTCAAAGGAGACAGCTGAGGCTATCGCTTGTACAAGGGACCTTTGCCTCAAGGTTTTACAACCCAAATAGGGTGTATTATGGAGTATAGATTGCATCTATAAAATAAAGACCTTATAGATCTTCTCAGGTCATTTGAGATGACTTAGAAGGGTCAGCAAGATGCTCCAGCCTAAAATTTAGGGGTGGTTTATGGAATTTCGCGGTAGTGACAGATCCGAGCCTTTACACTTGGTTTTTATTTAAGGCCTAACTTTGGAGACTTTCTAAATAAGTCTACTATGGTTGAGAGCCAGTGAAGTTCAATCTTTTAGCAAGAACATGGACTTCACAATGGTTAAGCCATAGGCGCCTTGCAACCTGGATTCTTGATCATTAACAAACGTCCTCATCCATGGCCTAAATCTTTCGGGATCTTTATCCTCTCGAATTTGGTTTGTGAAGGGCTGTGAAGAGTATTTTACCCGGTTAAAATGATGGAGTTTTATCGGGACAGAACCAAAGAGGTTAAGAGTCTATTCATGACTCTTTGGTGCATGGTCAAAAAGCCTGCGTTATCTATGTCTAAAACGCTCTATCGTCTAGTATAGACTTTAATTACAAGAGTTTTTTCATACTGTTGTGTGACAGATCGTAACATGTCGAAAGAGTAAAGACTCATGAAGTTAGAGCTATAGGAGCTTCTGTAACTTTTAAACTAATCTGTTCTCTGCAAAGCATCGCGTATACAACCTTGTGAAGGGGTATTCCTGTATTCGCCTTGCATTTCTTAGATCGTATTCAGTCTCTTTATGAGGACGTCTACGTTTTGGGTTCGCTTGTAACAACGAGTGCAGTAGTAGGTGAGACATTCACCACTACATTTCCCTGGATTCCTAGTACCCCTGTTCTTCTCTTGCAACTGTTATATATGTTTTTATGATTGTACGTGAAGATTGGTCGACAATCTTCCGCAATCTTTGATCTAGTCAGGTGGTCATTTTGTTCCTAGAGAGTGCCCGGAACAAGGGTATTAGTTGAGGTCCTGTCATGTTATAGGTTATTGAACCGTTTGACAGCTCCTAAAGATCATCAGCTCCCTGGGTGGACCACTGGATCTTCTAAGGATAGCAGACAAAATGAGGCAGAGCATTGCTGTCAGCTTCCTTATCAGGTGAGAACCTCTTAAGTGGTTTGTGTAACGCTTAAGTGAATTTCCAATTATGTAGCTGTCTCTGACCCACCACCAAGGGTGTCAATCAGCCATTCTTATATAACCAGTGGGTAAGTTTTATATTTAAAAATTTTATTTTCATAATAAAATAAATTTATTAATATACTTACCCGCTGGTTATATAAGTTAAAAACCCACCCTCCTCCCCTCTAGAGACCATGGGGCATGGAAAATCTGAAGAGGTTGGGTATAGTTCTACCTGTTGTACCGTGAGGGCACTAGTGTACACCTGGCATATCTGCGATAGCTGCGCGAGATTTTGAATTTCATGCCGAGCGTCACGGACATTTCTCTCCTCGTTTTCATTCATACATCTGGCAGCAGTTGCAGAGCCTAATGCTAGTTCAACTGTTCATTTCATTACAAATAAAGAAGCAGATGAGTGTATTTTGGTAGATGATGTTGCTTCGGATGGTGCAAAGTGGAAGCAAATTCTGGCTGATAAATGCTCAGGTGGCAGACGGTCAGAACAAAATATTTTACGAGAAATGCATGGACCTACAGGCCATGCAAAAAGATGTATCACTGTTGGTAGCCCAGCAAGTGCATGGCGACTAATGATTGACAAATTCATAATACAGCACATCAAAAACACATAAGAAAAGCCAAAATTTCTCTCTAAATGATGAAGAACTTGAAGCATTTATTGCTGTTATGTATGCCCGAGGTGTAGCACGTAAGAAAGACAGACCTGTGCATAGCCTTTTGAGAGATAAATAGGGTATTCCACTATGCAAGCAAGCTATGTCAAGAAACAGGTTCTGTGAAATTCTACTGTTTTTGCAATCTGACTATAAATCTACACGTTCAAAGAGACTCAAAACTGACAAATTTGCATTATTTTCTACAGAATGGAATAGATTTATAGATAACAGCATTGCTTGCTACAAACCTGGGCCTAATATAACTATTGACGACCATCTCTTCCCTAGTAAGGCAAGATGCCCTTTTCCACAATTTATGGCATCAAAACCTGATAAGTACGGTCAGAAGTACTGGTTAGCTGTAGATAAGGAGAGTAAATATCTGGTGAATGGATTTCCTTATGTAAGTAAAGAAGAGCATTGTCCTCCAGAAGAGAGGGTTGCAGATTATGTGGTCATGAGACTAGTGGATCCCTATTTGAATAAAGGGAGAAATGTCACAACAGATAATTATTTTACATTGGTCAACTTAGCCAAGCAACTAAAGAAAAAGGGAACCAGTATCATAGGGACCATGAATAAAATAAGAAGAGAAGTGCCTGCGACAGTTAGAACCAAGAAAGACAATTTGTATTCTACCAAGCTTTACAAGTCTGGTGACATGACTCTCACAGTTTATCAGGGAAAACTCAAAAAAAATGTTGCAGTTCTTAGCACTCTTCATCAAGATGTTTCTTTAGAAAATAATGCTAAGAAAACACCGGAAACAATCAAATTTTACAACGAAACAAAATATGGAGTGGCCATTTTGGACCAAATGGCTTGAAAGTATTCAGTGAGGCGTGTACAAGGCGATGGCTTATTCATTCCTTCCAAAATACCTTAGACCTGGCAGCTATAAATGCATGGGTTATCTACAAGGAAGTGACAAATGAAAAAAATTATCAGGAAAGAATTCCTAGAACAACTATCCGAAGAATTAGCAAATATAAATACACAGTCGAGGAAGAAATTGGATCAGAGGGAAAATCAAGGAAATGGAGAAAACAAAGATCAAAGCAGAGACCTAAAGAAATACTGCCACGTGAAGGCTCATTGCAAGAAAAACCGTACAGTAAGAAGTTGCACAAGACGTGAAAAAACTTTGTGGGACCTGCACCTCAAAAGTTGAACGTGTGTGTAAAAAATGTGATCTGAAATAGATTCAAATGGATATTCATGTAGTTGTCCATCATATGATTACTAGGATATCTACCTCTTTATTTTCTAGATTTTTTCAGTTTCTTCATTCCTGTATACATTGGAATACAAAGGGTATTCCCAAAAAAATGGTAAAAATAAAAGATCTATTAGCCCAATCAAACGTTTATCATTTTTTTCTTAAGACAAATATTATGAGCCCTACAACTGAAAAAAATTACTCTTTATTTATGTAATAATGAATATAAGAATCAGTATATAAACTTTTATATACATAATTAAGGTTGAAAATATATAGGAGTCAAAATCACTCTCCTTGGGCATCCATGTGGATAACTAAATTTGATTATGAGTATTTCTAACAAAAGAACATTGAACACAATAATATTACATTGTTTGAATAGAAAACTGGTTATAACAATAAAAAGAAATGATAGAAAACTAATTATTTCCTGAAATAACCAAAAAATCCTCTGGGAGTCAAAATGACTCTCTTCGGGCATCCAGGCACATAGCTAAAGCCGGGCATCCTAGAGTTAACCATATCTGCTTCATTAATATCTATATCCATTAGATATTCAATATTTTCTTCTCTCATTTCTGTTTCATTATTCTCATTTGCAATTCTTGGCGTGAACTCACTCTTATATTTTTCTGCTAATATGTTGCATATTTCCTTTTTTTTATTCGTTAACCGTCCTTCAATTCTTAGAGGGCCTATTTCTAATCTACCTTTATTCATCTTTTATGCATAGGAGTAAAGTACTTTGGTTTTTTTTTTCTTTATTTTGAAGTGTCCTTTCTTCTAAGTCCCTTTTTTCACTTTCTTTCGATTGTATAATCTTTTGTTCTGCATTTTCTATCTTACTTTTTATTTCCATCATTTTCCATACATTTTTTTTTTTTTTGCAAAATTTTTCTTCCACTTTCTAATTTTCTGAAATAAGATCCTTCTGTCTCTTGGTAGGCATGTCTGTTGTTTATTGTTTTTTTTTTTCAGTACATATTTTTCATCAATTTTCTCCAGTATTTTGTACAGTATGTCCGTATTTACCTGTATATTATCACTTACGAATACATTTTTCCATTCTTTGTTCAGTTCTTCATTTATTTCTGACCATTTTATATTCTTACTATAAAAATTATATTTTCCATATCCTTCCCATTGTTTTGTGCTTAGATTATCTCTGTGATCACTTGCTTTGGAATGGACTATTAATTCTATGACGTTGTGGTCTGAAATTCCCGTGTTATACACTATTATTTCATTAACATATTTCACCTCATTCACAAATACTAAATCTAGGACATTTTCCTTTCTTGTTGGAATGTGGTTTATTTGTTGCATATGTTCTAATAGCATATCTTGAAGCTTTTCAAATTGCCTCATCTTCTGCACTACTATTACTCTCTTTTTTATATGTATATATACAACCACTTTCTTCTATCCGTTCTTTCCAATCCACGAAAGGAAAGTTAAAATCTCCGGATAGGAGTATATTCCAGTCTTTATGGTTTCTACATATATCATCTATTTTTTCTATTATTATGTCAAACTCCTTAGTATTTGGTGGTCTGTAAACTACAATATTCACTAGTTTTTCAAATTCAAATTCTACCGCAATCAATTCACATTCTGTGTTGCTGTATTTTTCATAGACTTTTCCTTGATTTATGTCTCTTCCATATATTGCGGTTCCCCTTTGATTCCTATTTGTTCTGTCTGATCTATATGTTTGGAAACCCTTTTTCTGGTCATCACTGCCAGTCTCTTGGGAATACCATGTTTCACTTGTTTTTAATATATCTATTTTTTCAATTTGGGTTAGTTCTTCTAAGAACGCTATTTTCCTTTTAGAGTTACTCGTGACTAAACCCTGTGCATTCATCACTATTATGGTTTGTGTTTCATCCCTATTATTTATTATTGGTAATTATATGAATTTTCCCATGCTTCCTTCCTGTTCTGATATGTTGTTCTTTTCTCCATTTCCAGGAATTGTACCATTAAAAAATCCAACTTTTCTTTTATATATGCTCTTTCGCCTTCATATTTATTTTTGTGTGTATACCTGCAATTATCCCCATATCTGCACCAACCCCTGGCATTATAGATGCATTCTTTGTAGTTGGGCTCTAATTGTGCATATTTGGGTTGAAAGGCATATCTTGGGGCCTTTTGTGCATAGCACGGTATATACTCTGCTTGTTTTTTTTGTTTCATTTTTGCTTTCATTTTTCTTTTCTGTTTGCTGAGTTTTCTTACTTTCATTTATGGTTGCAGGATGCATATATCAACATTTTTTTTTTTATTTGCATCCTTTTCCTTCTTTTAGGTTTTTGCATATTTTTGGATGGAGATCTTTGCATTCGACTCCATATCCTGCGTAGAAACAGTAGAATGGCAATAAATGGAAATAATCACAATAGGCTAACTTTTTCTCGTGAAAACAAGGAATAATACTACAGTAATATGAAATATATAAAACATGAAGAGGATATTATTTTGTAGAAATGATAGTTGAGAAAAAAGGAAAAAAATGAATCTCGTCATCTGTCAACTATTTCCATTACTGGTAATGGTAAGTTTTCTTCTCTTGGGCAGGATTTATAGTCGAAGGCGGGGAGACTTTCTCTGTGATTTGGACACTGACAACATAGAAAAACAATAAAATAGACCTTACATAATCATGCATAAGGACTGGAATTGCAAGTATTTTTGGTTGGTGATGAGGTTAGATGTAAATACACTAAAATAGACTTTATATAATTATGAATAAGGACTAGAATTGCAAGTATTTTTGGTTGGTGGTAGGATGATAGACTCCCAATTGGGGGTGTCAAGGGGGTGGGGTTTGAGTAAAGCTAAAGTAAGGGAATGTCGCCATTTGCTAGAGAGAGAGGTGTGATTATTTCATGGTCACATAAGAAGACTAAAATAGCTCTTATGTATTCAGAAGTAAAGGCTAGAATCCCAAAAATCTTGTTGGTTGGCTGAAGACAGGAGGAGGAGTGAAATTTCCCCGAGTGTGAACTTGCGTGATATACAGCCCTGTGCTATACTCTTTCTTAGCTTATGAAAATTATAAGGATAATAATCATAATGATGATAATAATGAAGATGATGTTATCCTGACGTCACTGTGTATTACCGGGCATGTTTTAACGTATAGAAGGCGAAGGGGTTAATTGCATATATAAAACAAAGAATTATATTAAAAACCAGAAGGAAGGGGTAAAGAATATGCTGTCATTAATATCATAATTTGCCATATGTATTTATCTTATTTTCAACGTAAATGCATGCTTATGAAAAATTGCTAGGTCATTATTAAAACGGAAAGATTCCAATGAGAAAATTATGAATTAAAAGTAAGGGCAACTAGCATTATAAAAAGTTTTGTATTTAGTAAAGGGTGAGATATTCAAAGTTATGGAATTAAATTTCTACATTGCAGGCTAGCAAATACTTAGTTGACTTCAACAGCTCTCACAACAATCCTCTCGAACCAAGTTACTTCCGTAAACCTTGGAGACCCATCACAGATTCATCATATGTCCAGGTTAGCAAATTTTTATTAAATGTTATAGCTGTAGCTTCAATGTTAATTTCAGTGTTAATTTTGAAATAATTTACTAGGGTGCTGTTTATATTATTTATTTGGCTTTTGGTATATTTCATCTTCTAATGTAATGGGAATTAATAAGAGTATCACTGAAAAATAAAAACCCCAGATATTAGGTAAAAGTTAATACATTTTGATTTTTATTAAATTTGTATGTTTAAACTTGCTAAAAAATTAGTAACTTAGATATATCTAAAATAACCAAGTCCTGTAAGACCTAATTGCATCACAGAGAGTTTGTCACCTGTCAAAAGGTATAAACCTTTTGAATGGTGACAAACTCTCTGTGATGCCACTAAGGTTTTCTCAAATCAAATCTTAGTTTTGAAATGGAGGTAAAAGACAGCATTTACTTTTTGGATTAATGCACTGCCTGGTCTCTATTTGCTTTATTTTAAATATTAGAACAGGGATTTCAATATGACATAAGAATACCAAAGAAATATTGTCTCCCCTGTTTTAGGGACAGGGCATCAAAGTGCAAAGCATGCAGTCTGTGTGAATAAGAAATACCTAGATACCTTCGAGTTCAGGTGCTCTTAAACCTGAATATAGCCCCTTCAATGCTAAATCTTTTCTGCAATGGGTGATGTCATTACAATGTCATCGTTGCATAGTCAAATGAACACACACTCCAAATGGGAACCAGTCTACCGGTGCATCAACTTGCGCCCAGCTGCCATCTTCCATTCCATCATAGTACAGTATAATCAACATCACAGTGAAGTGAATAATCTTGAAATAAGATTAAGATAAGTAACTGGAATCACGTTTTGGTTATCACTACTGTACTTTCATTTTGGATAGCGTCAGCATACATTGGATTGTAATTGAATCTGCCAACAATTAAGTAGCCCTTGTTTTGATTTCTGAATCATATGGTGTTGCTAGCCATTCTTGAAACATGGACTGAATTTAGTAGTTTACCGTTCCGAGTGCTAAAATTTTATACCTGTTTCTAATTGAATAGTAAATATAGATTCCTTATTGTAGTAATTTTATCGGACAAATATTGATAATTAAAATACCGGTTTAGTTAGTTTTTACCCTGGTTATCATGTTTAGCATGAGAGTGTGTATGTATATAGGGTGTAGGTTGGTCAGGGCACCAACCACTCATTGAGATACTACTGCTAGAGAGTTATTAGATACTTTGACTGGCCAGACAGCACTACATTGGATCTCTCTCTGGTTACGGCTCATTTTGTCTGCCTACACATACTCCGAATAGTCTGACCTATTCTTTGCACATTCTCCTCTGTCCTCATACACCTGACAATACTGAGGTTACCAAGCAATTCTTCTTCGCTCAAGGGCCTGACTAATTTATCCCTTTTACCCCCATGGACGTACTGGTACATCCTTGCAAAAAACTGCTATTTACATTGTTTGCATATTTTTGATAACTTTATGAGAAACTTCAGGCATTTTCCAAAAGAATGAGACCAACCTAACCTCTATGACGAAAATTAAGGCTGTTAAAGCAATTTTTAAAAAATTTATTGCATAATGTGCATGAATAAGAAAATGCCTGGGGGTAAAAGGGTTAATGATGTTCATCGGCTACTTTACTCTTGATAAGGGTAGAAGAGAGACTGTAGGGTGGTAAGCAGCTCTACTAGAAGAAGGACACTCCAAAGTCAAACCCTTGTTCTATATTGTTGGGTAGTCCCATAGCCTCTGTACCATGGCCTTCCACTGTCTTGGATTAGAAATCTCTTGCTTGAAGGTACATTTTGGAAGGCTGTTCTATCTTTTTTCTCTACCTCTTGTTTTTTAAGCATAGGGATCTAGAAAAGCTAGACCAAGTTACGAGCTCTGCTTCCCATCTGATCAGTGAAGATAAGCAACGTTGGGCCTTCGTATCCAGCACGATGGATCACTTGGATCTCAATAAGTTACATTTTTAAACCATAACTCCCTTGCTTCAGGTTAACCAGAACCCTGGCTCCTGAAAATTCTCAACACCAGACTGGAAGTTAGAAGTGGATTCATTGTCCCTACAATCTCTAGGCTATCAGACTCTAGTGGATATTCCCGATAGCCCCAGTCGAGGCCTTCTTTCACAGTCTGGCCTTAGTCAGATGCAGTAGGCAAACCACCGTCCTCTTTTCGAGATACAAGCCTTACAAAAGAATGACCATCACTCCTTACGGGCTATTCTACATAAAGTGCCCCAGCTTTCGGGCACCTCCTTACTTTTCACGATTTCATAGCTCTTTCAGGGCTAAAGATCCAGGTAAAAAAGGATTGGGGACATTCCACCAGTGGTACCTCTGTCTGGGGTTGCCAATATCTCGGTCAAACAAAAGAGATAGCAGAGCCAGACGGACTATCTGTTATCTCTTCACTCTATTCTTCCCCTTTTTATCCTTCATCCTTGGCCGAGTCCCTCATCAAAACCTATCAACTTCGCTGTCCTCTGGGGATATCCAGACTAGGGTAAAGATGACATTGCTTCAAGCTTCTTCTACCAGTAAAGTTTGATTCTAAAAAACTGGACACCAGTTAGACTGATCAGATCGAGCTTCCTATTAGGACTCATTTCCAAGCTGGAGGCCACATCCATGAGCAACCAAGGTATTTAGGCCTTGAGAGGATGAGCTACCTCAGCAGGGAAATTCTAAGTTCTGTAGCATCACACCCTCAGAGATACCTACGGTTTGCCAAGACAGACATGACACTGTCTAATGGGCCTGTCCTCATATGGTAAGGGACAGTAAACAGGGCCCAACGGCCTTCCCTCTACTGTAGATGCGTAACTCCGTTAGGGTAATCTCAGCAACATTTGTTCCTTATTGTTTGGCCATAGAGCTGCTCTTACCTCCTTATCACTTGCCCAACTATGGTGCCCTGATCATCTGGAAGTCCAAGCGTTGGCTTGGTATGACACCGTAGGTCTTCAGGTGATTTGTACAGCTGCAAAGTATTCTTTGATCCAGAAGTGTTCAAAGTCTCTCCGGTCACCAGCTACTTTTCAATCACACTTATGCCAGAATAAGTCCGACATTCAGTAGACATTTTCTTTTGTCTCCACCCCTCAAAAGTAACACTCGACAAAGCTCAAGTCACTTTATGCCTCAGCAGGATGCTCAAGACTCCGAGACAACGTTAGGCTAAGAGGCCAGCTCCTTCTTTGGCACAGACATATACTCCTAAAGGCATGCACCTTTTCACGATCACGTGGGCCTGCCTTATGTTCAAGTTACATGGATTGGTAAATCCTCTGGATTCTAGGGGAAGATTCCTTAGTCTTCTCATGGCAAACGAGACGATTCACACATATGCAAATTGGAGGTCTGACACCTCTTAATTTTGCCACAAGTATAGTTCAAGCTGCGGATGCTTCTGCAGTCTCAGACATCTGCAGAGACATGTCTTTAGAGGTGTCTATTCAGCTTATGTACAGGCTGGGGCCTTCTCAGCAAGGATAAGTAAATTTTCTTTATACATTAACCACATGAGATGAGTTTCTGCCCATATCCAGCAAAGGGAGCCCATTGCAGGCCCAGAAGCTAAGACTTCAATACCTAAGGTGTTAATCAGCAATACTGCTTCTTCAGTCTTTTGCTAGAGAGGAGAAGCCAACGCCCAAGGATACTTCCGAGTCCTGCTGTTCCAGTTAGAAGACCATGGAAATTTTTTTGAATCATCCACGGGCAAGAGCCTCAACCTCAGAGCAACCTCCTGTTTAGTGTTGGTAGCTGCAGAAAAATCCTACGGACAGCTTCCTTGTTGAATTGCCCAATTTCAGGAAAAAAGGATGAATGTCGTCCTCTTGCTCACCAGATTTTGAGGATCAGAAACCAGGATATATCAACAAGTGGATCCTAGTTCTTTGGAGCCTTACTGTGAACTGGCAAGAAGTCTACGTAACATCCAGCACTTTGATGGAACACAGAACAAGAGCCCTCAAGCTCAGCTGAGTAGGTGCTTGCCACCCTTCTAGCATCTGTGTGGCATGTTTAACGGGCAGAGAAATGTCAAGCTACATTAACCCCTTCACTACAAGGCTACGGATCTGTTACTCAAGCTATATATGAGATTTGTCACCATCAGATATACAGTATATGCTCACTTACTCTATAATAACCTACATTTCCATGTTTATTTGTTTTACTGCTGATTACAGAATAAATTTTTCAAAAGTTTTCTTGATTTTTTTTATTGTATTTCACTCTAAACAACCAAAATAGTTTTTCCATTCATTGTGAAGTGATGTAGAATAATTTTTCAGAAATTTGTTTCGTATAATTTTCTCTATATAATGGTAAAGCATTGTGATTTTATATGCAAAAAAAAAAAAAATTCATTTTCATTGATGTGATTTTGTTATTCCGTAATAATCCCACGCTAAATAACTGTCGAAAGGTATAAAACTTCTCCACAGTAATAATGGACTTCACAAAATAAAAAATATAATGAAAATATTCATGTTTCCTTTTGACACAATAAGTATTCTATAATGTATAATTTGTAAGGTATACGATAAACAAAAAAATACTTATAACAAAAGAAATATTTTTGGGAGAGAGAGAGAGAGAGAGAGAGAGAGAGAGAGAGAGAGAGAGAGAGAGAGAGAGAGAGAGAGAGAGAGAGAGAGAGAGAGAGAGAGAAATATGTCAAACATGTGTTCATTAGAAATAAAAAAATAAATGTACAAAAGCCAAGTCTATGAAAAGGGGGATTTTTGGATTTTGAAGTTTTGCGGAAGTTGGTAAAAAAGGTGATTGAAAAAATGATATTAAAAACCAGAATAAAGAAAACAAAGAAATGCGAATGATGATTATAAACTTTAGATTAAAAAGAATTATTTTCCTTCTTTAGCTCGAAATAAGTTTCTGAGGATAATTAATTGGCGGTGCCATTTTATATACAGGAGTCCCGTAGATATAGCATGTGAACCGCGTACGCAAAGATCATTACCGCAGTGTGCCCGACCAATTGAGATGTCACAACTTGCCCACTGCGATGCGATACCATATTCAGCGGTATGGTATATTGCATGGCGATGTATCCCCAATTATCGCTCTTATTGATCTGTGCCCGCGGTGTGCATCTCCTCTGGTCGCCTACTCTGCATTATGGGTCGTGTATGCTGCGGTGCCAGTCTATTCTGTATATGTGTAAGCAAAGGAAAAATGAGCCGGAACCAGAGAGAGGGATAAAATATCGTACTGTCTGGCTAGTCAAAGGACCTAATAACTCTCTAGCGCTAGTATGTCAATGGGTGGCTGGTGCCTTGGCCAACATACTACATATATATATATATATATATATATATATATATATATATATATATATATATATATATATATATATATATATATATATATATATATATATATATATATATATATATATATATATATATATATATATATATATATATATATATATATATATATATATATATATATATATATATATATATATATATATATATATATATATATATATATATATATATATATATATATATATATATATATATATATATATATATATATATATATATATATATATATATATATATATATATATATATATATATATATATATATATATATATATATATATATATATATATATATATATGGTGTGCAGCAGGGTCCAAAACACATCAGTAAAAAGGCCATAATTTATTTAGGAAACGTTTCGAACATTGCAATGTTCATTATCAATCTGTAAAAGATATAAATATAAAATTCTTAAAATTTATACAATAATTTAAAACAAAATAGTAAAAGAATATTAAAACATTATTGATTTTATAACAGAAAATCGTGAAAAAATAAAACATTGAAACATAAGAGAACCAGTGCTCACCAAGCCATCCATAGGAAAAGGCGAAGAACGAATGAGTAAGAATTGTTACCCATCTACGACTTCAGTTATGCTAAGAAAAGAGGAGAAGCGGAGGCGTTAGAGTTTAAAGAAGGAACGAGGCGTTTAATGTATAATGATTCAAGGGTAGTTAAAAATTCGCTATGTTTTGTCCCACCAATAATTGAAAAATGTTTTTTGTTTACTTGGGTTTTGCAAATGGCGGCATGATTCCTTATATTAGAAAATTCTGGGTTACCAAGTCTCTGACCAGTTCTGAAGCTGTATCCCATATGGCTACAGTATCTCACCTGCAACAACCTTCGGCAAGATCCAACATAGATACCGGGACATCCCGGGCACTTGAATTTATAAATGATGTTGGACCTCATGAAGGTCTGCAGTTTGTCTTTGTAGCCAAAAAATACATTAATTTTGAGTGGATTGATTGGGATTAGTTGGATGTTAAGGCAGCCGAACTCTTTTTCTATTATTTGTTTAAGTTTGATGGAAAACTTGTTGTCAGATTGGTAAGGAATTGTAGCGAAAATATTTTTCTTTTTAACATTATACGATGGTACTAGAGTGGAGAAATGTCGTGAGAGGAGCTTGTTAATAACCTTGTAAACCATATTTTCAGGGTAAGAGTTTTGCTTGAAAAAATTAACCAAAAATAAAATCTCCTTATGAAAGAGTGACCAACTTGAGGAATAATGCAGAGCCCTATAAACAAGTGTGTATATAGCATTTAGTTTAAAATTTAAAAAACAAGAACTATAAAAATTGTTGGCAAGTCCAGTGTATGTCTTTTTCCGATACACAGATGTTATAAATTCACCATTGTCTCTGCTTACGTTAATGTCTAAAAAAGGTAGAGAGTTGTTGTTTTCTTTTTCCATAGTGAACTTCATAACTATGTTCTCTCCAAAAGAGAGGAATTTTTGTTATCATTTGGCTTGGATTTCAATTTGCCCTCCTACAGACCTAAGTATGCAGACTTCTACTTTCCTTTCGAAATGCTTTTTCAACGACTCAAGGGCTTAAATCTGATCAATGACCTAAGTGGTTTGCAACATAAGTTGTCTTTTCTTTTGCATAAAACTTACACCAAGTTAAGAGTGTCTTGGACACCGTTTTTTAGGAAGGAGGATTTAAGTATCTTACAAAAATTGGGCAAACGAGACAGTTTGGTTATTTGTAAACCAGATAAGGGTAAAGGTGTTGTACTGCTCAATAAAACAGACTATATTGATAAGGTTAATAATATTCTTGCTGACCAAACTAAATTTAAGTTACATGGTGAACCAAACTTTTTGGACATTTACAAAAGAGAAGACAAAATTAACAGATTTTTGAGGAAACTAAAAAATGAAGGTATCTTAAATGAAACAACGTATCAACAACTGTTTGTGACTGGTTCCTCTTTTAGCATTCTATATGGACTACCAAAGATACATAAGGAAGGAGTTCCTATCAGACCTATTATGGCAGCCTATAACAACCCGGCTTATAAAATATCAAAACACCTTGTCTCTTTGCTTGGTAATGTCTAAAAAAGGTAGAGAGTTGTTGTTTTCTTTTTCCATAGTGAACTTCATATTTTGGTGTTGAGTATTTATATGGCTTAAAAACATTTCACTATGCCATGGTTGTTTAAATAACACAAAGGTGTCATCAACATATCTTCTATAATACACTGGCTTACAAGAGTCTGGACAACTATTTAAAAAATTTTCTTCAAAAGATGACATAAAAATATTTGCAAACAAAGGCCCTAAAGGGGAACCCATGGCAACTCCATCGACCTGCGAATAGAGTTGGCCATTAAAAACAAACATGGAGTCTTGCACAGCAAGCTTAAGAAAAGTCTTAAAATAATGTCTGTTAAAACCATGAAAAATAATTTGATCGTCATAAAAAATCTTATCTAAAATAATATTAATGGTTTCATTGAGTGGAACATTTGTAAAAAGAGATTCTACATCGAAACTTGTCATATGTAGATCACCATCTTGTAAAACTATTTGTTGCTGAAACTCATAGCCATTTTTTAGTGAGAACTGGTTGCTTGAGAAATTACCAAGCAAAGAGACAAGGTGTTTTGATATTTTATAAGCCGGGTTGTTATAGGCTGCCATAATAGGTCTGATAGGAACTCCTTCCTTATGTATCTTTGGTAGTCCATATAGAATGCTAAAAGAGGAACCAGTCACAAACAGTTGTTGATACGTTGTTTCATTTAAGATACCTTCATTTTTTAGTTTCCTCAAAAATCTGTTAATTTTGTCTTCTCTTTTGTAAATGTCCAAAAAGTTTGGTTCACCATGTAACTTAAATTTAGTTTGGTCAGCAAGAATATTATTAACCTTATCAATATAGTCTGTTTTATTGAGCAGTACAACACCTTTACCCTTATCTGGTTTACAAATAACCAAACTGTCTCGTTTGCCCAATTTTTGTAAGATACTTAAATCCTCCTTCCTAAAAAACGGTGTCCAAGACACTCTTAACTTGGTGTAAGTTTTATGCAAAAGAAAAGACAACTTATGTTGCAAACCACTTAGGTCATTGATCAGATTTAAGCCCTTGAGTCGTTGAAAAAGCATTTCAAAAGGAAAGTAGAAGTCTGCATACTTAGGTCTGTAGGAGGGCAAATTGAAATCCAAGCCAAATGATAACAAAAATTCCTCTCTTTTGGAGAGAACATAGTTATGAAGTTCACTATGGAAAAAGAAAACAACAACTCTCTACCTTTTTTAGACATTAACGTAAGCAGAGACAATGGTGAATTTATAACATCTGTGTATCGGAAAAAGACATACACTGGACTTGCCAACAATTTTTATAGTTCTTGTTTTTTAAATTTTAAACTAAATGCTATATACACACTTGTTTATAGGGCTCTGCGTTATTCCTCAAGTTGGTCACTCTTTCATAAGGAGATTTTATTTTTGGTTAATTTTTTCAAGCAAAACTCTTACCCTGAAAATATGGTTTACAAGGTTATTAACAAGCTCCTCTCACGACATTTCTCCACTCTAGTACCATCGTATAATGTTAAAAAGAAAAATATTTTCGCTACAATTACTTACCAATCTGACAACAAGTTTTCCATCAAACTTAAACAAATAATAGAAAAAGAGTTCGGCTGCCTTAACATCCAACTAATCCCAATCAATCCACTCAAAATTAATGTATTTTTTGGCTACAAAGACAAACTGCAGACCTTCATGAGGTCCAACATCATTTATAAATTCAAGTGCCCGGGATGTCCCGGTATCTATGTTGGATCTTGCCGAAGGTTGTTGCAGGTGAGATACTGTAGCCATATGGGATACAGCTTCAGAACTGGTCAGAGACTTGGTAACCCAGAATTTTCTAATATAAGGAATCATGCCGCCATTTGCAAAACCCAAGTAAACAAAAAACATTTTTCAATTATTGGTGGGACAAAACATAGCGAATTTTTAACTACCCTTGAATCATTATACATTAAACGCCTCGTTCCTTCTTTAAACTCTAACGCCTCCGCTTCTCCTCTTTTCTTAGCATAACTGAAGTCGTAGATGGGTAACAATTCTTACTCATTCGTTCTTCGCCTTTTCCTATGGATGGCTTGGTGAGCACTGGTTCTCTTATGTTTCAATGTTTTATTTTTTCACGATTTTCTGTTATAAAATCAATAATGTTTTAATATTCTTTTACTATTTTGTTTTAAATTATTGTATAAATTTCAAGAATTTTATATTTATATCTTTTACAGATTGATAATGAACATTGCAATGTTCGAAACGTTTCCTAAATAAATTATGGCCTTTTTACTGATGTTTTTTGGACCCTGCTGCACACCATATATATATATATATATATATATATATATATATATATATATATATATATATATATATATATATATATATATATATATATATATATATATATATATTATATATATATATATGTATATTTTTGGGCTCAAGCCATGTCGTCCTGATGGAAGTTCCTCTAAGGTAGCTTCCTAGGGTATATTACAACTACGGCGATATTCCCAGAGAATTTACCTTAAGGTACCCAGAATTCTAACTCCTGGAGCGAATATCCCTAATAAAAGAGCCAGGGATATCGTATAAATCAGAGGACGTATTCTTGACACGCCACATGGCAATCTGTACCCCGATCAGAGTTAACACTTCGTAGGGGTCAAATGGCAAGAAAACGAAAACGAGAAAGAAAAGGGGAGAGCCGTTCGTAAGGCCCTCTCTTCTCCCGTTTCGTAAGCGTGCCCTGCGCCGATTCTGGCGCCATCTGCATTCCTTTTTGCGTAGCTTTACAACTCGGTGTTTTTTCCTGTGTTTCTACCAAAATCTTGGATTTACTCTTTAATTATGCTTTCTCCAACTTCTTCTGCTTCGGATAAGTTGAGTACTATTTCTTTTATGTATAAATGTAGGCTCTTGATTAAAATTAAAGTAATTAAAAGAGTTATCTTTGATACAAGAGCTGTTGCCTGCTGGAGGCGTCCTGGACGCTGTCGCTCGCTAGATTAGGATTTATTTGGTTAGCAGAGCGACGTTCCCAGCCCCTTTCGCTTTAATAATTAGCTGCTTAGCTTATTTAGGAATTCTGTTATGATGCTTTAGTATAGCGCCTGGCGAAAGTTTTGCCTAGGCTGACCGACACTAGTCTTCGTAGCCTAGTTGTTGGCCCTTGTACTTCCTGCATGATAATTAGTCTTCCAAGTGTGATTTTATACTGTTAAAGCGTTAGGCAACGTTATACATATAAGCTTTTTTCGAGTATTTTCCAAGATAGTATTGGAGTGAGTTTCGGTGATTTAGGTAATCGATTCTCTTAGTGCCTAGGCTAGGTTGTCTTTGGCTATTAAAATATTGTCTGTTTCCCCGTTTGCTCCCTTCTCTAAGGGGAAGGGGCAAACCCTTTCCCTCTGCTTAAGCCTTAGGCTTAACTCTAGTGGTTTGTTTGAATTAATTTTCAAATATAACTATGCTGGAGTAGTACTGTACCTTCCTGCTCCAACTGGTTTGGTTCAGAGAAGGACAGTACAGCAGTGTATTAGTCTGAGTCCGTGTTGGTCTAGCGTGGGGCAGAGTCTCCCTTGCTGCCTGACACCGGCATAGGAGGTTTATCCTCCTTGGATCACCTCGGAGGGTTTCTGTAGTTATGATCCCTTCGCTCGGTGACCCCTCAGACTTGTCCTCTTTGCTGTTCCGGGTTCGGGATATGTTCCCTTTCCGGATTAGCAATTCCTTCCTTGCCTTGGTTTTAGGGAGGCAGCCAGTAGTGCCGGCCTCCCTCCCTGGATTTTCCCTGGCTGAGATGGGCTTTCTTAGTTGGGATGATCCTTAACCAAGGCAAGGTTGGACAGGACCCTCTGTCCTTCCCCTCTGTTTTTTCCGTTTTCCTTTGCGTCAGCCGTCTCACATCCGTACCTAGCATAGGTTAGGATGGGGAGCTGACGTGGTCCCCTGTCGGCCGGCAGAGTGTGCCGACCGGCAGAGGCCCTATCCCTTGAGTGCTGCCTGGTCCTTCCTTGGTCCCTCAACCGCTGCCGTCTGTAGATTCAGTAAGCAGTGGTTAGGAAGCCTGACTTAGTGTCTCCCCTTCCTCTCGGCACTCTTTTGGGTGTCGGGCGCGGAGGTACATAGCCTCTTAGCCCGGCACCCATTCTGTTGTCTTCTCTTGTGTTGTCCTTGCCGTCTGCCGGCCTAGTGGCCGGCCGTCGGTAGGGGGGTGTTCGCTAGTTCTCTTGCTGTCGGTCGGCGGTGGTTATATGCCTTTGCTGGCCGGTCTCCTTGCTCACCTGCCGGCCGCTATGAGTGGCGGCCGGCAGCCGGGCGCTACCTGGTGTGGATGCCAGCCGGCAGGGTTTACTCACCGCTGCCGGCCGGCCTGCTACATCACTCGGTTGGCCGGCCACTAAGAGTGATGGCCGGCAGCTGGGTGCCAACCGGGTAGCTACGGACCGGCAACCACTACCGGCCGGTTCAGGCATAGGAACTGGAGTTCTCCCCCGTCTGGGTGATCCTAAGTTGCATACTTGAGACCTACCTTTGGAAAGGGGGGGGGGGGGGGGTACTGACCGGCAAGAGCCGGCCGGCACACCACCCTCATGTACTGTATCAGTTCTTCCCTGTATGGTGTTTTCTACCAGGGGAGACCATGATATAGTAGGTTACAACACTGTCTTTTCTAACTTACTTGTATTGCCTTGTGCAATCACTTGGTGTTGCCTTACAGGGATGAAAAGAGAATTCTTTTCATCTTTAGCCAGAATGGTAAAATCTTACCTTAGGTGTGAGCTACACCTAATTTCCCTCGGGAAATATGATCTTTGGTTATTCTAGCAAAGACTAACCATTTGATTTTAATGGCTGGTGGGCTTCCACAGGGGATTGTGTGGGATTCACAAGTATGTGTCTTTTCCTTATTCTTTGTGGTCTTGCACGACCCGTTGCTGTTGGCCTTACAGATAAGAAAGTGAGTTCTTTCTTGTCTACTATCCGGTATTTTAAAATCATTCCTTAGGCGGGGGCTACACCTATTTCCTTTGGAAATTTTCCATTGGTTAATCTGGCATAGATTAACCATACGATTTTATTATCTGGAAGGCTACAACAATTGGGTGTGCGGGAAATACAAGGATGTGTCTTTCCTTTCCGTTTTGTTATGCTACTGTGCATATCCAGTGATACGTAGTTCACTTGATACTCATGGAAATTTCTTCTCTTTACAGGAGGACCATCCGTAGTGCGGATGTGTTTTCTGCAACGTCCGCAGTAGGACTTCTGCGGACATGGTTTTGAAGGAGGCGTGTGGCATGCGCTGTCTCCACGGATGTTCTCCGGTATTGGGTCCCTCAGGTATGTTTCGTATGCACTAACCTATCTATTGAGGCTTTTTCTTTTCGCTTCGCTCAAAATCCGTTTTTGTCTCCCCTACAACGGTGGATTCAAGGGATATAGCTAGGGAGAAGCTTCGTACCTGGGTGAGGGGCTTTCAGAAGATCACCTCTGGACCTTATCTTCCAAATGAGAAGATGAGGGCTTCCTTTTCCCTAGGGCATCAACTGTTACAGTGATTCCCCAACCTCAAGAGGAGGTCCCCCTAATTCAGATCCCGGTGGATGCTGAAGTCGCAGTCGCCTTGCTTAGCATCCAGTTGGACGACAGGATGCCAGACGTGTCCGAACGTCTGGAGGAAGACCTCCTGGCAGAAGGCCAGGATGAAGTTCGAGCTCCGGACAAGGTAGCGGAAGAGGCCGAGAGATGTCGGCTGCTCCGGTTCAGGTCCTTGAACCTGCTACCTCAACATCGTCTGCTCTCACAGTAGAGCAGGCCCTCCCTCCATTGTTGGCTTGATCCAACAAAGGCAGAGGGAGAAGAATGGGAAGGCAGCTGCATTGTAACTGCAGGGGCATATCCGGACTGCTATGTCCGGTTGAAGGAGGTACCAGCTTCAAAGGAAGAGACAGAGCCGGAGGAGGTTGTAGTGATAGACCATGCTAGGCTCATGCCTTGCTTTCATCTTCGATGAAAGAGAGGGGCTTCATGAACTCAAAGGTAGCTGTATTTGAGTAAGAGGCTCCCTTCCTTTATGTCCTCTCCTGCCACAGCCTTCCCCCTTTTCGCTGAAAGGGTTTGCGGCGGTTTTGAAAACAGTCGAGGCTGGCAAGCCTTTCCCCTCCCTGGTGGAGTGTAAACTCTTGTTGCTGGCCTTTAGAAAGGAAGATTTAGTAAGCAAAACAAGGACTGGAAGGACGTCCATCTTACCTTCTCAGTCCAGATGTGGGAGGCGGATTTTGCCGGATGCCGGTTCGGCGAGATCCTCTCTAAGCTGTCTGGCTTTCTTTTGCGGAGAGAACTCGAGACAAAAGAAAGACTGGCTGCCTCTTTGTCTCTTCAGTCCACTTTTGAGACGATGACAAGTGACCCCAAGGTCCATGAAATGTTCATGGTTGTGATCAAGACTCATCTGGCCGCTGTGACGAAGGATCTTTACAGCTCCGTCAGGGCGAAGAGAACCTGTAGGGAGTTCGTGTTCGCCCGGGCTACGATGAGGCACGAGCCAAGGAAACTAATCTCCTCCAACAGTTGGGACAAAGACCTTTTCCCTAGTGAATCGGTCAAAGAGGTTGATAGGGCCGCCACGGACGATAGAAATCTTCTCCAGGAGTGGGGCCTGTCTACCAAGAGAAATTCTTCCCCGGATGGGGTCCCCAACCTTTGAGGAAGACTAAAAGGATTAGGATACTTTCTCGGCCAGCTAAGTCAAGTAGACAACAGCAGCAACGGCATTTGCTGATGCCCTCAGTGCCCCAGATGGTGGCAAAAACCCCGACCACACTTTAGTGGGTTCCCCAATTCGTGTCGACACAGTCTCCGGCATTCAACCCATCGTTCGAAGGTCAGTCAACTGCCTGTCGAGCAAGCCTAGAGGAGCAGCCAGAAGTTCGTCTAGGCGCCCCTCAAGGAGAAGGGGTTTCATGGGTGGTCGCGGTCAGAGAGGCAAGACCTCAGGACAACAGTCCGAGCGAGATGATATTGGTAGAAGGGAGTCTCCAACGCTTTTGGGATCGGTGGACCTTCGATCCCTGGGTCCACAGCCTACTCAAGAAGGGACTGGGCTGGAGCTGGTACAGCACTCCATCCCCATACCCTCGGCGTTTTCCGATACTCCACCCCCGTTCTGAAGGAGTTCATTCAAGAACTGTTAGAGGAAAAGTGATCCGAAGGGTAAAGTCCATCTAATTCCAAGGGAGGCTGTTTTGTGTTCCCAAGAAGGACTCGGAAAACTCGGAGTCATTCTGGACTTGTCGCCACTTAACAAGTTCATAGCGAACTACAGGTTCAAGATGCTAACAATGCAACACATAAGGATCTTACTGCCCAAGAGGGCATTTACCACCTCCATAGTTTTGTCAGACGCCTATTGGCACGTTCCAATCTATTGTCGATTCTCCTCCTACCTAAGGTTCAGGCTACAACGAAGACTATACGCCTTCAGAGCCATGCCTCTCGGGCTAAAAATAGCCCCAAGGATTTTCACGATGCTTGCGAACGTAGTTCTCAGTCAATTACGCCTAAAGGGAATTCAGGTAGTAGCCTACCTGGATTTTTGGCTGGTGTGGGCAGCATCCAAGACAGAATGCTTGCAAGCTTCCCTGTATGTGATCCATTTCCTAGATTATCTAGGCTTCAAGATCAACAGAAAAAGTCTCAACTTTCTCCATCTCTAAGTTCCGGTGGGTGTGAATCCACTGGGACCTAATGTCACACCGTTTTCTCCGTCATGGCGGAGAAAAGAAAGGAGATAGCTGGTTCTGTCAAGAGACTTCTAGATTCCGTATGGATATCAGATGCGAACTGGAGAGTGTACTGGGGTCTCTCCAGTTTACTTCGGTGACAGACCCGGTGCTAAGAGCACAGCTAAAGGATGCAACCGGAGATTGGAGTAGTTATGCATCAGATGCGCGAAGAGATCTGAGAAGACCAGTTCCGCTTCGTCGAAATAATCTTCTCAGGCCTTGGTCCCAAGCCAGACTTCTTAGGAAGTCGGTTCTTCTTCATCCACCTCCCCCGTCGGTGACGAGTCACTCAGACGCCTCGAAGGAGGGATGGGGAGTTCACTCTCATCAGAAAAAGGCCCAAGGGTCTTGGTCCAGTCTATTCAAGACCTCTCACAGTCATTTTCTAGAGACTCTGACAGTCCTTCTTTCCTTAAAGAAAGTCTCCCCGCATCGCTCGATCCACATTAGGTTGGTGCTGGACAGCGGGGGAGTTGTGAGATGCTTGAATCGACAAGGATCAAGGTCACCACCTCTCAACCAGGTGATGTTGGCCATCTTCCGATTTGGGGGAAGAAGAAATGGTACCTGTCAGCAGTTCACCTTCAAGGAGTCCGCAATGTGACAGCGGACGCTCTATCCAGGTTCACACCGATAGAGTCGGAATGGTCCCTAGACGCAGGACCATTCTCTTTCATTCTGAGTCAAGTCCCAGAACTGCGGCTAGACCTCTTTGCGACGAAAGACAACAAGAAGTTGCCCCTGTATGTGTCCCCGTACGAGGACCCCTTGGCGGAAGCAGTGGACGCGATGTCCCTCGACTGGAACAGATGGTTCAGGATTTATCTGTTCCCTCCTCACAACCTTCTGTTGAGGGTCCTCAACAAACTGAGATCATTTAAGGGAGTAGCGGCAGTAGTGGCCCACAAGTGGCCGAACAGTGTGTGGTTCCCTCTGGCATTGGAACTACGATTGGAGTTTCTACCGCTACCAGATCCAGTTCTGATCCAGTGAGTCCAGAAGTCAATTGTCTGCGCTTCATTACAGAAAACCCGGACCCAGCAGCTCATGATTTTCTTTCCTTAACAGGTGAGAAAGTGTTTCGGGATTTCGAAAGCCAGCATAGACTTCCTAGAGGATTATAAGTGCAAACCTTTTAAAAGGCAATATGAGTCATCTTGGAGAGAATGGGTAGCCTTTGTCAGGCGAAGATTCCGCAGGAGATCACGACGGACTTCTGCTTATCTTTCTTCATCCATCTCCATGGTTATGGATCGGTAACTAACACGATTTTAACATGTAGGTCTGCTTTGACAAGACCCATTCTATATGCCTTCCAGGTCGACCTCGCTAACGAGATCTTTTATAAAAGTTCCGAAAGCCTGCGCTAGGCTCAGACCTTTAGCACCTCCAAAGCCCAATTCATGGTCTTTGGAAAAGTTCTTCATTTTGCTTCGCTGTTGAACAATAAGGAGTGTGCGTTAAAGGATTTGACCCATAAGTTATCCTCCTTTTTGCACTCGCGTCCGGGGCCAGGGTTAGTGAGATCATACCCCTCTCGAGAGAGGAAGGTCGTGTTCAGTTCCTGGATGGGTGAACTGAACCTATTTCCGGATCCTACGTTTCTCACCAAGAACGAGTTACCCACCATCAGATGGGGTCCCTGAAGAATCTGCCCTCTGAAAGAAGATGCATCTCTATGTCCAGTAGAATGCCTAAAGGTCTATCTTCGTAGAACTTCAGACTTCAAGGGTGGCCAACTGGCCAGGGGAGAAACGTCAGGCTCAAAATTTATCACTGAAACAACTCAGGGCGAAAATCACATATCTTATTCGCAGAGCGGATCCTGACTGTTCACCCACAGGTCACGATCCGAGGAAAGTTGCTTCATCCTTAAACTTCTTTAGTTGTAGGGATTTTGAACATCTTCGTTCGTACACTGGCTGGAAGTCTTCCAGAGTGTTCTTTCGTCACTATGCGAAGCAAGTGCAGCAACTAAGAGGTTCTGTGGTAGCAGTGGGTTGCGTCGTTAACCCTGCTGTTTAAATCTGCGAGGAACAGTAGCTTAATTGGGACAATTAATTCCAGGGTGAGTATGTAGTCACATGTACTACAAACTATGTGAGGGTACTGGGTGACCCACGTTGACTGTTCCACTTTCAAAGGTGAACCCAGCATAAGTGCAAACATGCGTGCCGAGCGTTTCTAACGCTAATGTGACTGATTAGTAATACAGACTTTTGACTTTGATACTTTGGTATCTTAAAAGTGGCTCCAATGTTTTTCTTTCAGACAAACAAGTTTCTGTTTACTATCATACTTATGCTTAAAGTTTTAGTTATCCTCCTCTTATATATAGATATATATATATATATATATATATATATATATATATATGAGTGTGGTTAACCTGTTTGTTTATTGTCTGTCAATAAACTGGTTCTTGAGAACCTTGCGTCTCCTTCACCTGTGAGCATTCATTCTATGTATATTTACCCGGGGATAATTCTAATAGAATGTTCCCTTATGCAAGCTAATATTGCATTGGTTTATGCTTTCCCTTAGCTGGAGGACTCCATCCCATAAAGGGATGGTGGCAGATTTACGAGTTTCCTCCTAAGCGGATATAAACCTTTGTCCAATACGTGTTTTGAGCGGAGGACTGGTCGATATTTCATATTGACACAGTGATTCTTTTCGAACTTCGCTTTACCTAGTATGGGGTGAGACCACTATACTCGCTTGCCTGGGGTTCATACTTAGATATATGTACTCTTCGAGACTTTCCCAGAGTCTAGTAAGACTCTTCCCTGTTGGGGGCAGGAAGCTCTATCATGGTTTATGATTAGTTGAAAAGATGTATGATGGTAACATCTTAGGTCTCTAGGTCGCGTCGACTGGGGGAAATACTTCTGAGGAGTACGGCACATTTTGAGAATCCACAGATACAGTAATGCTCTGGTATACTTCCATCAGGACGACATGGCTTGAGCCCAAAAAACGGATTTTGAGCGAAGCGAAAAATCTATTTTTGGGTAAGATGGCCATGTCGTCCTGATGGACCCGCCCTTCCCTTTCTATGAAAGGGCCGTAGGACCCCTCCCTACATACAGTATCTGTAGCACCTCATGTTTCGCTACAAGGAATGCAGATGGCGCCAGAATCGGCGCAGGGCACGCTTACGAAACGTGAGAAGAGAGGGCCTTACGAACGGCTCTCCCCTTTTCTTTCTCGTTTTCGTTTTCTTGCCATTTGACCCCTACGAAGTGTTAACTCTGTTCGGGGTACAGATTGCCATGTGGCGTGTCAAGAATACGTCCTCTGATTTATACGATATCCCTGGCTCTTTTATTAGGGATATTCGCTCCAGGAGTTAGAATTCTGGGTACCTTAAGGTAAATTCTCTGGGAATATCGCCGTAGTTGTAATATACCCTAGGAAGCTACCTTAGAGGAACTTCCATCAGGACGACATGGCCATCTTACCCAAAAATAGATTTTTTGCTTCGCTCAAAATCCGTTATATATATGTATATAAGTATATATATATATATATGTGTGTGTGTGTGTGTGTGTGAATAAACACACACACACATATATATATATATATATATATATATATATATATATATATATATATATATATATATACATATATACTGTATATATATATATATATATATATATATATATATATATATATATATATATATATATATATATATATATATATATATATGTGGGTGTATGTATACATGCGTATACATAAATATATATGTATATATATACAGTATATATATATATATATATATATATATATATATATATATATATATATATATGTATATATATATATATATATATATATATATATATATATATATATATATATATATATGTGTGTGTATGTGTATGCAAATAAAAAAATTGGAGCCCCTATGAAATATTTTTCCTGATCCACTACTTTTTCGGAGTGTCCTTCTCCAAGAAGAGAGAGAGAGAGAGAGAGAGAGAGAGAGAGAAAGAGAGAGAGAGAGAGCGAGAGAGAGAGACTGACTGACTCTTTTTAGTCCATCCGTAGAGACTCCATTTGCTCTTTGGCAGAACAATTTAGTTTAAGCATTTAGAGAGTTGAGAGAGAGAGGGAGATGTAATATGAATTTAGTTCTTTAGGCAAAAAGTTTGTTTGTTCTTCTGTCATTCCATCTTGCGTGTGACTTTCACAATGAACTAGATGATTCCTGTTTTCAGTATTTCCTGGGGTTGGAAATAGACTGCGCATGGAAGAACATGACAAATACTCTGTAGAATGGCTGTAAATGGAAATAATAACAGTAGGGTAACTTTTACTTGTGAAAACAATGAACAATACTAATATGAAATATGTAAGACACGCTGATGATATTATTTCGTAAAAATTATAGTCGAGAAAAAAGAAATGAAATAAGAAAAAGACAAATCTCGTCGTGTGTCAACGTTCATTACTTGTAAAACGTGTTGGTGACTTGTGGGTGGCACTGTCGTAGTTGGAGGCAGAGAACTGATGTTGTTTGAAGTGCTACATAGTAGTTTTTTATGATTTGACCATGTATGCCACCATAGAAATACACAGATATGGACATCACTTAATCATGAATAAAGACTAGAATCACAAGTGTTTCATTTGGTGGTTGGATGAGATATGAGAATCCCTACGTCTCTAAGCTATGGGTGTCATTGGAGGTTTGAGTAATGCCCCAGGTAGGGAGTGTTGCATTTGCTGGAGAGACTGATGTTATTCTGTATGGAAACAAAAAAAGACTAAAATAACTCTTATGCAATCAGAAATAAAGGCTGGAATCCCTAAGACTTTGTTGGCTGAGTGAAGAAAGAAGGAGGAGGGTCTAAAATCAGTGAGAGGAGATTTTTGTGTGAAAATTCTTGAATGTAAGCTGTATGAGATACGACCATGTGCTATACTCTTTGTAAGATATACGAGTTATACATGTAATTTTAACCTCCATATGGTTTATATTGGTAAATGAAGTATCCGGATGTCATAGTCTGTATCACCAGGAATGTTTTTTTATGTATAACGACATTGTAGCGAAGGGCTCAAATGTCCTATTCTAATGGGATGTGACCCACAGGTTTCCTCATCAGGACCTGTGTAGCCACACAGTGAGTGGAATAACTACCCTGGTTCCCTTCACTGGACCATTAACATCGGATCAAAGCAAGGGTGATGTGATGTATGAGTCTGAGACGGAAAAGTAGTCTGACTGTCCCTTTCTTCTCCTTTCGATCTTCCTCTCTTTTGGGCTACAGCTTCGAAACCATGGCAGCTGGACTTGATCTCGATGCAGGTATGCCTCATTTAGCCTGCAGGTATTCTGTACTAAAGTACAGAGTCTTTTTCCCGACACTCCTTACGAGGGGGAGTGTGACGTACCAGGCGTACTACGTGATTCTGCAAATGCATCATTCTCTTTGCCAGGTTACAATACTGGGATTTTCAGCTCAAAAACAACCATACGATGCATGGGCCATCAATTCCGCACTCTTTCTTGTTGTTGGTAAGGTGTAAGGAATCCTGACTCGTGTAGCATCACAAATGCTAGTCTTGATATCCTGGATAAAGTTTCTAGCCAGTTGGAATGGGGGCTTCCTCCCACCTAAGGATGAGTCTCCAATAGTAAAAAAGTTGTTTATATTCGTGTAGGAACAAATGACAAATTTTAAAAGTAATTGTTTTTTTCCTAACTATACAAACCTGAGTTCTTTACTCAAACTTGCCTGCCTTCACCAACCCTCAACATAAGTCCTGGCTGCAATCCAGTTGAAGTAACAATGATCTACAGGGAAGGCGGTCGGCTTCCCACCACAGGCTACAGATTGTTTATACCTTGTTAAAAGTTTTAACTGCTGTATTCCAGTTTTGCTGTTATCCTTCTCCTGATATTAAAAACTCAGGTTTGTATATTGGGAAAAAATATTAATTACTTTTAGAACTGGTCATTTTTTGCCTATTTCCTCTAAATGCACAAATTTTTAACCCATCACCGTGCAAGACAATCATTTAGCAATGTTATGTGAAGTTTTCACAAACTTACTATGAAATTAGAACAATTCAAAATAGTTCTGTACACTTGGAGTAATGCACAGATACTGACTCACATCAGCCCTGATTTATACACTTGGAAGCAGTAGAGCAATTTAATTGACTGAGTAAAAACAGACGAGCTCTCCTAATAACTAAAAGTAAATGTAGTGATCTACATCGCACTGGTGGCAATTCATAGACTTGTAAAGTAAAATATAAAGGTCACTAGGCCCACTTGGTAGCAATAATGTTTACAAAAAATATTAATAAATACCATATTTATACTTTGTGTTTTTTCTATAATTAAATGGTTTATAGAATTATATATCATTGGGAAAATTAATTGTCATCATTTTCAGAAATAAAAGTGGTTCATATTGTTATGGTGAATATTGGCATGGTAAACTTGTTCTGTCGGGCTAATTTCACCTATTTGATTTTCAGAGACTTTTTAGTTGTGACAAGTCTAATGACTTCAAAAAAGATATCTGAGTTTGCTTCAAAATAATAGCGTTTGTTCACCACATATAGATTACTGCTAGATGATGCTAAGTAAGGGATTTATTAACTCGTCGTTCTTGCAAGTTTGGATGATCTTTGAATTCTCATTCCTTTTAATGAAGCTTTTGTTTTCCATTGTTCAGTTTTATAGCAGATTGTTAAGTATATTTTGGAGATTATTAATTTGTCATGGTAAATTCTCATTAAATTTTAAATTTTTTATAGTTTTTGTTAATTTTACTATGCTGGGTTTTATGTGAGAAATAGAGAAGTGTGGCTGAAAGTGTCACTTGATTGGAAACTGAACAATGTTGTTTTGCTGATGTGCTCTTAACATCATTTTATACCACGTATTAATATTCTTTTTTTCGAAAGTTTGATATGTGCTACTTCTGTTACTGAAGTGCCTCATAATGGACTCCTTTTATTATTTTTATCTTTCAATTTTTTTTTTTTCTCTAAATTTTGGGTTACTGACTGGACTATCTGCTGTTCTGCAAGATCCCAACTGCAGAAAACCCATTTATTTAGTACCGTACTGAAGATTTACACATGGGAATTTGTAAAGTTACTTAAATGAATTAAACATATAAATGTTCTCACAGGTCAGATGAGGTACCTCTGAAGAAACATATCTTACCTGTCGTTTAACGTGTATCGGTAGAATAGGAATTGATAGCTTGGCTTCTCTCATGGACTGGTGATACATGCATTATACAGTGATAGAAGTAGTAAAGTAATAATTAATAGATATTTGAAAATTAAATGCAATGGTTATTCTAAAAATGTGTGATGATTGCCTATGTGTAGTAGATGAGGATAATTTCATGTATACTTTCAGGAAGGTATTAACTTAAACTTCTGAATAATATTTTATGACATTTTTAAATTCTGTTAAATAGTATTCATAAGTAGACTTGTTTTGTTCATAACTGAATTTAGATAAATTAGTAAAGTATGATTTCTTAAAAATTTGATTGTTGAGCCTAATGTTCTTAGCATTTTATCGGTATTAAATTGGTAATCGTTTTTTTTTTTTTTAAGGGGGCGCAACTCAGCCACATTAAAATAATGTTATTTTGCTGTTGTTTTCAAACTCCTATTACTCTTTTTTGTTTCTTAAAAAATTTTTCCAGTTAGAAACCATTTGAAAGAGAATTTTACGCTCTAAAAGTTGTAAGTTAGAAATATTCATAGCATTTTTATTTTATTGAATATGTATTATTTTATCAATGTATCGAAGTCACTTTTAAATATTACTAATTTTTCATATGGAAGTTTTTTCACAAAGTGAATATTCAGATTGTAGATTATAAAATTCCTTATCTCTTCATGTTTGAATGACAAAACTCGATCAATATTAAAAAAAAAAAAAGTAGCAATTATTCTCGGTAAATATCATGTTTTGAGGAATCGGGCTTCAAAGTTTTTTTGTAGATTAGTTGAATATACTTAAGTATACATGAGTATTGTGCTTTTACCAGTAATTTTTTCAACACTGGGGATTATAGCATATAATCATCATATTTTAGTGTTGTTTACTTAACAGTGATGATCCTTTTCCCTCAAATCCAGAAATATACAGTACAGTATACGCTACATGAAATATACAGTACAGTATACGCTACATGAAATATACAGTACAGTATACGCTACATGTATTAACTGTCCACACAAGTAAAACGATGTTAGCATAAAATATTCTCATGTACGTACTGTCTGGGCAAATTTTATGGTTTAGGCTTATTTAACTGAACCTTAATGCATCTTTCAACATAAAAATCATAAATGTACTGTATATAAACTAGCAGACAGAAATACAGGCTTCAAAGTTAACTCTTTTTGTAGAGATTGGTCAAAATTACTTTAGTATGCATAAGTATGGGGTTTTAGTCAGCAGTGGGAATCACAAGATTATAATTATCCAATTTTAGGGTTATTTACTAAGCAGTAGTGAGCCAATTTCCTCAAATTCAGAAATATGCTAAATGTACCAAATACTTACACATGAGTAAGACAGTGCTAGCATGATATATTATTGTTTGCATATTTTCTGGGGAAATTTTATGCTTTAGGCATATTTATTCATCGTCTCGGGCATTTTATGCATCTTTCATCATAACCATAACATAAAAATTGTAAATACTGTATATCAATGAGCAGACCCAAAAAGTATGACTATTATAATTTTGAGAAACCTGCAGCAAACGTTTATTTATGATATGATCAAATAAAGAAGAAATTGGAGGGAGTCATAGAAAATTGTGGAGTTGGATTTTATGGGATACTAGCAAAATATCTTTCCACAAATTCTTCAGTAAAAAGTAAATGAAATGGGTTGCGTGAGGGTGGGAACGGATACACTGGCGTAATGAAAAAAAAAAAGATTAAACAAATTATTTTCACTAAATAAAACTATTTGAAACAAAATGTAGGTATTTTCCTAGGCAAAAGTGCAATAATCTGAATTTCTAAAATTCTCAAGCAGAGGTTGTAAGGTTGCACCCCTTGAACGCTGCTTTGTTTTGGAAGAATTAGAACCTCAGATAAGAATAGTAGTTTTTCATGAATGGAAATGAGTATTATATTTATGGTATATAATGCTATTTCCATTCTGTGTTCATTGTCAATGACTTTGTCCACAATATTACTCATCCTGTTTATTCAATGCAGCTAACTTGCCTTCAGTTGATCCCATCATAGAAATAGAGTTTTCCAAACTTCTAATAAATGAAGCATTAAGTAGACTGACTTTTCACAGTTCTCTGCACACCAGTCTTACTCATTAATAAACTTTTAACCCCACCAGAGTGGTACCTTTATCTAATACTAATAATTGTACATCCTCTCACAAGTTTTACACATGAATATATGGAAAATTCAGCAATCATGGTAAAAACCATCATAGTTAATGATTATCTTTTTTGCAGGTGGATTAACATTCTTCAAGCTGCACCATATTTCTGTACTGTCACTATCAACTTTAAAGATCTTGATCACCTCTTTGTAATGGCAATGAAATTACACTGTTGCTGTCTTAATGATCATTCCATAATGGTTAGGTTATCTTAATAATAGTGCAGATGTATGCGTTCTAGTAGAGGACCTTCTCCCTGCTGCACGAACAAAAAGACTGAAAATATGCGGATATTTTGATGCTCATGATTATACACTGTATAAGGTTAGGTTGGCTGAGTAAGATTATTTTTTAATAAAAAAGTATTCAGATGTTATTCTTTTAGAATGAGGAAAGCTTAGATAGTTTTTGCAACAAGAATGAAATAAAACTGTATTTCTTGTTGATTATAAGGTTGTAATAATTATAATAGCAGTTCCAAAATGTTTTTAAGAAAAATTTGGAGGATTAGGAAAGATGTATTTTTTGTAAATCTGTTTTCATTATAAAGTCATCAGTTCTTTTTAACTTTACTGATATACCCATTTCTTTTATAAAATTTTTTTTTTCCTAATTTAAGTATGAAATGTTTGCATTTTCATCACTTCCCTGAGAAATTTCAAAATAATGTTAGGCTCAGCGCCATCACATGAGTTCACAAAGAAAACTTTTAATGGTTTTCCTTTTGATTTGCTTAGTAAGATTTCTTTTTAGAGAGAATGTTTGTAAGATTTCTTTTTAGAGAGAATGTTTCCTTAAGTGTTTTTGTTGGCTTCCCATTCCTTTTTATATATTTATTAAAACAATTGACAATGAGCTTTCTTTTATATAAAACTCATAAAAATGCATATTCTCTGTTTTGATTTTGTTAAATATTGAATTAAATAGTGCATATGTAACATGATTATAAGAATCGGCAATATATTACTTAGGCATTTTTCATTGTACTAGAATGTGATATCTTCTGTTTAGAAACAAAAAAATCAGTCTCGCTACCCTGTGTGTAATTACATGCAGTAAAGTCCCTATTAATTGGATGCTCCAGGATATTCAAGGGATGGTGGGTAACAGTGAAACTAACCTAGGTGCTTATAAGGAGAGTAGAAAATACTGCCATTGAACTTAACTTTTCAACATTATCAACTTTAATCTTTAAACAATATTCACATCATATTTCATTTTTGAATATATTATAGTAATATAATTATGCTTATTATTAGAATTGGCTCAAAACCTATGATCAATTTTATGAATAGTGCATCTTTTTTTGAGCCCCAGTGGGTGATTTTTTCATCTTTTACCACATTGACTTTTACAATACAGTGTAAAGAATTTATGTAACAAATAAAACAAACAGATAAATAAGTTAATTTGGTAAAAGCTGCAGCATTCAAAACTGCTACCTTATGCTACCTAGGTATGAATTAAACTAAGTTTTCAAATTAGTATAATTTATTTGTAATAAGAGATTTCGTTCTATTTAAGATTTAGTTCAAAAGTAACTTAAAATAGTATAAAGATATAGTAGTTGCAAACGAAATTATATATATCAGATGGCCTTGCAAAATAATGTCAAGTTTAGATTATCAAATATTAAGAGTTGATGTAAATTTGTACATTTGATTTTTAGTCTATACTGTATCTTTACTAGTTGTATCCTGCTGGTTCTTATGAAATTCTTAAGCTTTTTGTTAGTCAAGAAACAGAGTGCATTGATGAATTATGAGTGACTTATGACTATCCTTTCTAATTAGAAATGATTAATTTGGTTCTTAGGTTTATTTTCTATTGAACATAACGGTTATTACTTGCATATTTGCCTTCAACATATTGCTTGAAATTTGTGGCTTCCTCTCAAATCCTATGTTTGAAAATACAGGAATTTTTTGTTGGTTACATTTATAGATTAAATAAATAACTGAAAATCTGAAAAATATCACAATTTCATTCAATTTTTTATAATCAAGGAATATCGCTTCATAACTTAACAGTGCACACAAAACATTATTTCATTACATGTATGGAATGTAAACAAGTAATGTAAGGCCTTGGCAAATTGGTAACTAAATGGTTGTGCATAAGTTTTTTTATTACTCTTATGTGTATGGTATTTTATTTATTTTTCATTCATCATGAATCTTATTGCTTGGGACTAGAATAACGGGGCACCGAATAAATTAGATTTTACTGTAAAGTGATATTCCTCACCAGGCTTTGTACTCTTACTCATTAAATCAGAACTACTGAAACTATGTTAATTCATTTTATGATGAATATATTTTGTGTTGTCAAGGAGTAGCTGACTAATAAAATTCCAGATTCACCATGACAGAATATTTTTACACCAAGATATTTTTTTTCTAAGTTAATAGGGTTTGAAAGTATTTCTATATGCCATACCTATTTTTAGTGAGTGTATTCCTTTGCATGTAATTGATCTCCCTTATTATCAGATTTATTTTTGTTTGACTTGGATCTTGAATTATTATCAATGCAAGAATGGTGAAGAGAATATTCAGTTAAGCAGAAAGACAATAAAAAATTTTTGTTTATTATTCTAGTGGTCTAGAATTTGTTGCTATGTTGAAGGTATAGGTCAATGTTTTTAAATACATGATCCATGACACCTCTGTTTCAGTTGGGACCCTTGTTTACCCTCCCCCACTCCTTAGCCACAACAACCTTGGTCACTTTTCCAGTTGTAATATTTTTTGGTTTCTTTGCTTTTACAGATTTACTTTATGTGCATTGATGGATAAATGAAAATCATTATAACACTGAATATGATTTTTTAAACATTTAACTTAGCTGGTGGATATATATATAGCTAACGTCTCTGACGGTCCGGCAGCAAATTCAAAACTCGCGGCGGGTGATCGAGGGGTTGGGTTGCTGGGTGTACACTACTGCCACCACTCACCAGGATACTGTAACTATTCCTCACCTCTTCAGTTCTTCTCTGCCGGCTGTGGCGTAAACATTGATTTTCTTGCTCGCGCTGACCTCAAGTTTCTACAGCTTTGGTGAAGTACTTGTTTTGGTTTTTGGCTTGCGATTGGTTGGTTATTCTTTCAACTTTTTCTCGAACAATAAAGGTCTTCAAGAGAAACTCTTTTTGAAGGGAGAGAAAAATTTTTACCCTTACTTTTTTTATCTCTCTCTGGATTTTCCACGATAGAGAGAGAGAATAATGGCCGACCCTTCCCCCAGTGTATGGGAAGTGTGTGAAAGGCTTTAAGTTTTTAGTATTTATTTTATCACCTTATAATTTCTTGTTGATATTTATAGATTCACCTCTATATTTTTATATCTCACCTGCCATACTTAGGCCTCATCGATCCTCACTCCATTTGTACTAAATACCGAGATAAATTTTGTAGTTTTATGGATCGATGGGATGAATATCTTAAGAAAATATTTTAAGTGAATTTTTGTCTTTTTAATAAATTTTTTCTTAGGATAGTCTTCAATCTGTTTTCAAAGATTAACTAGCATTAACTCTATGCTACACAGTTTTCTGTCTATCGTTACGATAGAGAGAGAGAATCACGACTTCACTTTGCATCAATTTTGACGTTTAGTTCATTCTTCTTACAAACTGAAGTTTTTTTTAAATACTAAATAAAAGGAACATATTAATTAGTCCTTTTAGTATTTTTCTTTAGTCAATAACCTTTTATTGACGGAGAGTGAGTGACTTAGCCAGTACTCTCGTAACGAGAGAGAGAGAGAACGATCCAAATCTTTATTCTCGTCCCAAGTCACTATACAGGGAGATAGAGAGTGAGAAACGTTGTTCTTCTCGATTCAGATATTTATTCTCGTCCCAAGTCACTGTATAGGGAGAGAGGGAGAGAAAACGTAGTTCTTCACGATCTAGTTTTTTATTCTTGTCCCAAGTCACTGTACAGGGAGAGAGAGAGAGAGATAAAACGTAGTTCTACGCGTTCTAGTTTTTTGTTCTCGTCCCAAGTCACTGTACAGGGAGAGAAAGAGAGAAAACGTAGTCCTTAGCGATCTAGTTTTTTAGTCTCGTCCCAAGTCACTGATCCTTTTTAATTTTTACTTTATATATTTCACTTTTACTTATATATATGTATATGTTTATTAATTTTTGCATGTGTGATACAATCATGTACTAATGAGCTTACATTAAAGGATATATTTTGCAATTCTAACCTTTTGACTTAAGGGAGAATTGCTTGCTACAGATAGAAATCAGCTTTATTCATGTCCGATGTGAAATTATTAAAAAATGCGAGTGTCAGTGAAAAAAGTGCTAAAAACATGTTCAGTGTTGCAGAGGGTTCGTCTGTACGTACTTGCCGTTCACCCAGTCCTAGACCTCTTTCAAGCTCCCCAACCCCTGGGAGAAGGAATGTCAAAAGACCAAAGGGAACGAAAGGTTTTAAACAACGAACAGACGTTCCCTCACGAGTTGCGGTTGACGTTTCTCGTAACGTTCGCCCTTATCTTGAGAGAGGTGAGACTAAGTTCTCCTCTTCCTCCGAAGACGTTAACGTCAGTAAAAATTCCTGGCGCAAGGTTTCAAGACCTCTCAAGAGGAAATTGGTTCCTTCAGAACAAAATGTACATCCTGGCTGCAGTCATTAGAGCAGTCCAGAATGTCTACCTTCATCGGAGGAAGGCTCACCTGCTGCTCCCGTTATCCTCACTGACGTTTCGGATCGAACGTTGCCGAAGGCACGTTCTGATCCTCGTGTGCACGATCCTAATTTTAATATGCTGCAGGACATGCAGTCGAAACTATCAACGTTAATGCAGTCATACTGTCCAGCTCCTGAGCGAAAGGAATCTTTGTTTGCGGAGCGTCACGGTGCTGTTAAGCGTGACTCTTATCAGACATATAAGCGTGAGGTTTCACGTCACGCTGACGTGACCCCGAGTATTAACCTTGCTTTCAAACGTGATGCTGATCGCCAGCCTCGACGTGACGTCGAACGTCAGTCTTTGCAGTCCAGCCGTGACGTCGAGCTTCATTCACTGTAGTCACGACGTGACGTCGGACGTCAGACACTGCAGTCACGACGTGACGTCGAACGTCAGTCACTACAGTCACGACGTGACGTCAACCCTCCTGCCTTGCCTGTTACTCATCGGCAGGTTGATGTAGGCTGTCAAGCTTTGCCTTCTCGACTTCTTATTGACTCTCCACCACGTAGAGACATAGAACTTCCGGATGAAGTTTATTCTGAGGAGGAAGAGGATATTTCTCCTTTCCACAGCTGTACCTTTGGGTATCTTGTCTGAAGTAGAGGAACCTAGATCTGCCCAACTATCTTTGGATTTTAAGATCATGACTGTTTTTAAGGAAGTTTTTCCTTCGCATTTTGTTCCTGCTGCTCCACGCTCGCCTCCTTCAGAATTCACCTTAGTGTTGGCTGCTAAAGCTCCCTCTTTTACTAAATTGGTGCTCTCTCGGTCTTCTAAGAGAGCTTTGCATTTGCTGAAAGAATGGTTGCAGACCATAAGAAGTCTTGGCAAGTCAATCTTTGCCTTCCCTCAAGCCAGATTAAAGAACTTCTGGCAGGCTTGGGAGAGGAGAGGAGCAGACCAATGGTCTGCCCTCTTGTTGAAGGAGGGGTACATAATACCTTTTGTAAAGAAACCTCCTCTTGTCCAAAAGCAGATAGATCTCTCTCCCAGATACCGAGAGGAAGCAAGAAGCATTAATCTCCGGGCTTTTACAACCTCCTCTTCCTAGTTCCAAAGAACTCAGGAGGTTGGAGACCAGTGCTGGATGTGAGCGCGCTCAATGTGTTTATCCTGAAAACAAAGTTCACTATGGAAACTTCCAAGTCTGTGCTTGCAGCAGTAAGGGAAAGCGATTGGATGGCCTCACTCGATCTCCAGGACGCATACTTCCATATCCCTATCCATCCGACCTTCCAACAATATCTAAGGTTCGTGTATGGGAAGGAAGTGTTCAAATTTCGAGCTCTGTGCTTCGGTCTCAGCACTGCTCCTCTTGTGTTCACGAAGCTCATGCGGAACGTGGCGAGCTTCTTGCACTCGACAGGTGTCAGAGCCTCCCTTTACCTAGACGACTGGCTACTCAGGGCGTCATCCTTCATTCGCTGTCTGAAGGCCCTCAGATGGACTTTGACCCTAGCGAAGGCTTTAGGTCTCCTAGTAAAAAAGGAGAAGTCTCAACTGACCCCTTCTCAAACTATTCTCTATTTGAGGATGGAGATACAGAGTCTAGTTTTTCGGGCTTTTCCATCGCCATCAAGACTCGAGCAAGCTCTCTTAAAGATTCGTCTTTATCGGAAGAAGAGCAGTTGCTTGGTAAGAATGTGAATGAGTCTACTGGGAACACTCTCGTCTCTGGAGCAGTTTGTCTCCCTAGGAAGACTCAATCTTCGCCCTCTCCATTTTCACCTCACCACCATTGGGACAAGGAGAAGGGCTTAGAAGCAGTGTCCATACCACTTCCAGAAACGATCATGACTTGCCTGAAATGGTGGGATGTCAATCTCAGACTTCAGGAAGGCCTCTCTCTTGCCCACAAGAACCCAGACCATGTGTTGTTCTCAGACGCTTCGGACGCGGGGTGGGGAGCAACACTAGACAGTCTAGAGTGCTCGGGCCTTTGGACCAAAAACCAGGTTAAGCTTCACATCAACCAGAAGGAGCTTCTAGCAGTTCTTTTGGCCCTGCAAAGTTTCAAAAGACTGATTCGAAACAAAGTGGTGCAAGTGAACGCAAACAACACCACAGTGTTAGCCTGCATCGCCAAGCAAGGCGGGACCCACTCGCAGTCCCCTTTCTTAACTGCAAAGGATCTCCTAGTTTGGACAAAGGAAAGAAACATCACCTTACTTACAAGGTTTATTCAGGGAGAAAGGAACGTGATGGCAAACTGCCTAAGCATAAGAAGTCAAGTCATTCCCACGGAATGGACTCTTCATCAGGAGGTGTACGAGAAACTATGGCGGATATGGGAACGTCCATCCATAGACCTGTTCGCAACCTCAATAACGAAGAGGCTTCCTTCTTACTGCTCTCCAGTTCCAGATCCAGAGGCAGTCCATGTCGATGTGTTCTTACTGGACTGGTCTCACCTGGAGGTGTATGCGTTTCCCCCATTCAAGATCATTTACAAAGTCCTACAGAAGTTCGCCTCTCATGAAGGGATCAAGTTGACGTTGGTTGCTCCCCTCTGACCATCAAGAGAATGGTTCACCTAGGTACATCAGTGGATGGTGGACTTTCCAAGAAGCCTGCCAATGCGGTTGGTTCTTCTCAATGAAGAGGTTCCATCAAAGCCTCCACACGCTTCATCTAACTGCCTTCAGACTATCGAAGACTCTCTAGACCTCAAGGGTTTTTCGAAGGAGGCAGCTAGAGCAATTGCCAGAGCAAGGAGATCCTCTACCATCAGGATCTACCAGTCTAGATGAGAGGTGTTTCGAGATTGGTGCAAGGCCACCTCTTTTTCCTCATCCTATATCTCTATAGCTCAAATCGCTGACTTCCTGCTACACCTTAGGAATGTACGTAACTTTTCTGCCTCTACCATTAAAGGTTACAGGAGCATGTTAGCTGCAGTGTTCAGACACAGGAACCTAAACCTCTCGAACAATAAAGTCCTTCAAGACCTTCTCAAGTCTTTCGAGACTTCCCATAAGCATGGGGCAATGACACCAGCTTGGAACCTGGATGTTTTCCTTAAATTTCTGATGTCTGAGAATTTTTTAACCTTTGAACTTAACTTCTTTTAAAGATCTTACAATGAAGACATTTTTCTTAGTGAGTCTTGCTACTGCAAAAAGAGTTAGTGAGGTTCATGCCTTCAGTAAGAACGTCAGCTTCTGTACTGGTAAGGCAGTATGCTCTTTGCAGCTTGGTTTCTTAGCCAAGAATGAGCGTCCTTCCCATCCATGGCCTAAATCTTTTGAGATTCCCAACCTGTCAGATGTGGTTGGTAACAAGATAGAGTCCTATGACCTGTGAGAACACTTAAATTTTACATTGACAGAACCAAAAATTTACGTGGTGAATCCGAGTCTTTATGGTGTTCGGTCAAGAAGCCCTCCTTACCGATGTCTAAGAATGCCTTATCGCATTTTTTCAGGCTCTTAATTAGAGAGGCTCACGCTCACTGCAGTGAGACTGACCTTCGATTATTGAAAGTAAAGACTCATGAAGTCAGAGCTATGGCAACGTCAGTGGCTTTTAAGCAAAATCGTTCCTTACGAAGCATTATGGACGCAACCTACTGGAGGAGTAAATCTGTGTTCGCTTCACATTATTTAAAGAATGTCCAGACTCTTTACGAGGACTGCTACACTTTGGGACCATTCGTAGCAGCGAGTGTAGTAGTGGGTGAAGGTTCAACCACTACATTCCCCTTATCCAAATACCTTTTTTCTTCTCTTGAAACTATTATCTTTTTGGTTGTATGTGGAGACTGGGACAGTCTTCCGCAATCATTTGATTTTAGCGGTTGGTCAAACTTGTTTCTTGAGAGCGCCCAGATCAAGGGTATTGGTTGAGGTCCTGTCATAGGGGTGATCACCCCAGATATGACAGCTCCTAGAGGTGTTTCAGCCCCCTGAGTGGATCGCTGGGCTTCATAATGATAGCGGACTAATGAGGCAGAGAATCATAAAAGTCAGCTTCCTTATCGGGTACGAACCCTTAAGTTTGTTTTTATCAAAACTCTTGAGGTATATTCCTTTAATGTTTACTGCTGGTCTCTTACCCTCCACCAAGGGTGTGAATCAGCTATATATATATCCACCGGCTAAGTTAAATTTTAAAATTTTTTTTAACATACTTACCCGGTGTATATATATAATTTAACGCACTCCCTTCCACCCCTCTAGAGACCCTACGGGCAGAGAAGACCTGAAGAGGTGAGGAATAGTTACAGTATCCTGGCGAGTGGTGGCGCTAGTGTACACCCAGCAACCCAACCCCTCGATCGCCCGCGAGTTTTGAATTTGTTGCCGGACCGTCGGAGATGTTAGCTATATATATATATCCACCAGGTAAGTATGTTCAAAAATTTATTTTAATATGAAAATATAATTTTTATTTCACATATTCAAATACTTGTTGCTTGTAAATCACACAGCTCTGACTTTGAATCGTGAGGTACATAACACACTCGGACTTAGTATCATGAAGACTTAGAGTTGAATAAAGAAACCATGCAGATAACCCAGTAGATAGTAATGCACCAGACATGCTGAAAATTTGTCAAATAACATACATGCTGCATTAAGACTTACTGAATTGAATTTATCATCATTATCATCATCTCCTCTTACACCTATTGACGCAAAGGGCCTTGGTTAGATTTCGCCAGTTGTCTCTTGGTTGAGCATTTGAATCAATACTTCAACATTCATCATCTCCTACTTCACATGTCATAGTCCTCAGCCATGTAGGCCTGGGTATTCCAACTCTTCTAGTGCCTTGTGGAGCCAAGTTGAAAGTTTGGTTAACTAATCTGTCTTGGGAAGTGCGAAGAGCATGCCCGAACCATCTCCATCTACCCCTCACTATGATCTCGTCAACATATATATGGCACTCGGGTAATCTCTTTTATAACTTCATTTCTAATCCCGTCCTGCCATTTAACTCCCAAAAATCTTCTGAGGGCTTTGTTCTCAAATCTACAACTTTCTGTTGGATATTGTTTTATTGTCATACCACAACTCACTTAACTGATATATAGTCTGATTTTTATATGTAATTTTAAATGATTTGATTTGCAAATTTTACTTAACCCAGCCATTGTCTGATTTGCTTTTATCAACCTTTCATTAAACTCAATAAAGATCCTGTATTAGAGATCATCACATACACACACACACACACACATACCAAGGCACTTCCCCCAATTTTGGGGGGTAGCCGACATCAACAAATTAAACAAAACAAAAAGGGGACCTCTACTCTGTACGTTCCTCTCAGCCTGACAAGGGACTCAACCGAGTTCAGCGGTACTGCTAGGGTGCCACAGCCCACCCTCCCCCGTTATCCACCACAGATGAAGCTTCATAATGCCGAATCCCCTACTGCTGCTACCTCCGCGGTCATCTAAGGCACCGGAGGAAGCAGCAGGGCCTACCGGAACTGCGTCACAATCGCTTGCCATTCATTCCTATTTCTAGCATGCTCTCTTGACTCTCTCACATCTATCCTCCTATCACCCAGAGCTTTCTTCACTCCATCCATCCACCCAAACCTTGGCCTTCCTCTTGTACTTCTCCCATCAACTCTTGCATTCATCACCTTCTTTAGCAGACAGACATTTTCCATTCTCTCAACATGGCCAAACCACCTCAACACATTCATATCCACTCTAGCTGCTAATTCATTTCTTACACCCGTTCTCACCCTCACCACTTCGTTCCTAACCCTATCTACTCGAGATACACCAGCCATACTCCTTAGACACTTCATCTCAAACACATTCAATTTCTGTCTCTCCATCACTTTTATTCCCCACAACTCCGATCCATACATCACAGTTGGTACATTCACTTTCTCATAAAGAACTCTCTTTACATTCATCCCCAACTCTCAATTTTTTACTATTCCCATAACCCTTTTACCCCCAAAGGACGTACTGGTACGTTTCACAAAAGCAATCCCTTTACCCCCATGGACGTACCGGTACGTCCTTGCAAAAAAATGCAATAAAAAATTTTTTTCATATTTTTTGATAATTTTTTGAGAAAATTCAGGCATTTTCCAAGAGAATGAGACCAACCTGACCTCTCTATGACAAAAATTAAGGCTGTTAGAGCAATTTAAAAAAATATACTGCAAAATGTGCTGGGAAAAAAATAACCCCTTGGGGGTTAAGGGTTGGAAATTTCCAAATACCCCGGGGGTAAAAGGGTTAACTGCCCCCAACACTTTGCAACCTTCATTCACTCTCTGCCGTACATCTGCTTCCACTCCACCATTTGCTGCAACAGACCCCAAGTACTTAAACTGATCCACCTCCTCAACTAACTCCATTCAACATGACATTCAACCTTGCACCACCTTCCCTTCTCGTACATCTCATAACCTTACTCTTACCCACATTAACTCTCAACTTCCTTCTCTCACACACCCTTCCAAATTCTGTCACTAGTCGGTCAAGCTTCTCTTCTGTGTCTGCAACCAGTACAGTATCATCCGCAAACAACAACTGATTTACCTCCCATTCATGGTCATTCTCGTCTACCAGTTTTAATCCTCGTCCAAGCACTCGAGCATTCACCTCTCTCACCACTCCATCAACATACAAGTTAAACAACCACGGCGACATCACACATCCCTGTCTCAGCCCCACTCTCACCGGAAACCAATCACTCACTTCATTTCCTATTCTAACCCATGCAAAAGGTAAGGAGGTGTATGTTGTGTTTATGGATCTGGAGAAAGCGTATGATAGAGTTGATAGGGAAGCAATGTGGAATGTGATGAGGTTATATGGAGTTGGTGGAAGGTTGTTGAAAGTAGTGAAAAGTTTCTACATGAAAAGTTTCTACAAAGGTAGTAAAGCATGTGTTAGAATTAGAGATCATAGTTCCTAAATATTTAGATAATTCCACCTCATTAATCCTTTCTCCTTCCAATGATATTTCATCTTCCATTGCACATTCTGTTCTCATCATTTCTGTTTTTCTTCAATTTTCAATATTAAACTTACCCCATGATCATATAGCTGTCAGCTCTGCTGCCCGACAGAAAAACCTACGGGCGGAATACGCCAGCGATCGCTATACAGGTGGGGGTGTACATCAACAGCGCCATCTGTCAAGTAGGTACTCAAGTACTCGATGTCAACAAAGAACCAATTTTCTCTCTGTCGTGCCACTGGCAAGACCTACTAAATACGCTGTTACTAACTGGATTTGTTTTCACAACTATTTGGAGAAGTACACTATTCCAGTTTTGAGCTTTAGCTATGCAGGGGTTTTATCTTCATTTCAACACTTGAACTCGTTTTGGATAGATTTTATTTTGGTGACAAAGAGAGTATGGACTCTCTTTCACTTTTAAATGGCCGACCCTTCCCTTAGACGGAAGTGTGTTTAGGTTTTTAGTAATTTTGCTTAACACGTTATAGATCTTTATATTTTATATCTCTCCGCCTTTATTAGGCCTCTTCGATTAACTTTCCTTTTATTATAAACATATAAGAATAAATTTTTATGTTTTGTTTATTTGCGACCTTTCCTTTTAGTAGGCGGTCCTAACTTGGAACCGAAGTTAATCAACGTTGAGCCCGTTATATCGTATTTAACCTTTAAAGAATTTAAAACTTTTTAAATTTAATGTTTTATGAAAGAATTTCTTTGATAGTCTCGTACTGTTTTCAAAGATGAACTAACGTTTAGTTTTTTAGTCTACGCAGTTGTTGACGTTCAGGACGTTCAACTTGCGCTCTATCGTTACGATAGAGAGAGAGTGTATCACGGTTTCACTTTGCAGTAAGAGTAAACCTATTCTAGCGTTTCGTTCATTCTTTCTTAGCTTAAATGGTTTAAATTCTAAATTAAAGGAACTTTTTATTTGGAAAACCTTTCAGTTTTTTCCTTTAGCAAATAACATGTTTTGACGATATATAATTGGGCTCTTCTCTCAGGTGCGAAATCTAGAGAGAAAGAGAGAGATAGAGACGGAGGGAGAGAGAGGAGATAAAACGTTTCGTTCAAGCGGGTAACGTTGTTCTCGTTTTACTCTCCTCCCTAGTCGCTGTAGGGGAAGAAGGTAAAACGTTTCTAGGGTTTTATTCTTGTTCCCAGGCTATGTGCGGTGAGAGATTGTAAACGTAGTTTATTTGATCTAGTGTTTAGTCTCTTTCCCAGCCACTGAATTCTTTATCTTTATATATGTTTTCTGTTGCATTATACCACTGTTTTCGCAATTACTACCTTTTAATGAAGGGTAGGATTGCGTGTTTCAGGTAGAAATCAGTAAAAGTTTCGATTTCAGTGAAATAAGTGCAAAACAGAAAATCAAAGTGATAAAGTGATATGCGCAAAGTGTTACAGTGTTGCGTCCGAGGGTTCGTCTGTTCGTGCCTGTCGTTCACCTAGTCCGGGACCTCTTGCAAGCTCCCAAGCCCAGGGGAGAAGTAATGTCGAACGACTTATGGGTTCCTCAGGCCTTGATCAGCGAACAGACGTTTTTCCCTCCGTGGTTTCGGGCGTATCTACCCAAGATCGCCCCACCCACACAAAGACGAGAGAGCCCATTTACTTCTCGTCTGCGGAAGAGGTTTCTCGTAAGAAACCTTGGACCAAGGTCTCGCAGCTTATTAAGTGCAAGTCGGTCCCTTCCGCGCAAGTCCAACGGCCCAGGTGTAGCCACTGGGTCAGTTCGGACTCGCTGCAGTCATCCGACGACTGCACACCTCCCAAGAGAGGCAAGGTGGTACCGCAACAGGCAGTAACTCCGTCTGTTGCCGCACCCGCTGTTTTGGACCCTCAGTCACAACGGACAGTAGCTCCGTCTGTTGCCGCTTTTGTAGACCCTGAGTGGTCTTTACTGCAGTCTATGCAGACTCAGTTAGCTGCGGTTATGCAGGAGTTTCGTGCGAAGAAGGTTAACGCTGCACCCGTTAGCCTACAACCTGCCACGGTTGTGCGCCCAGCTCACGCTGAGGCTGCCTGCTCCCACACTCCGGCTGCGGAGAGGTTGGCGCTGCACCCGTTAGCCTACAACCTGCCACGGTTGTGCGCCCAGCTCACGCTGAGGCTGCCTGCTCCCACACTCCGGCTGCGGAGAGGTTGGCGCTGCACCCGTTAGCCTACAACCTGCCACGGTTGTGCGCCCAGCAGACGCTGAGGCTGCCTGCTCCCACACTCCGGCTGTGAGAGCTCCTCCACCCATGCGCAGTCGACCCTGCCAGACGCATGCTGACTCCCACAGACGCACGGAGCACTCCGTTGCCGTGCGTGAGCTACCACAACAACAGGAGGGTGGAGTTAAGCTGCCGTGTTTTGACACGGTGCGTCAGCCTCCGCAACCCACTGTGGTTACCGCCACTCACCCGCAGCAGACTAGTCAGTCAGGAGTTGAGGCTTCCCCACACAGCTTTGGTTGTTGCCAGCTCACAGACTGTCAAGCAGTTACATGACGTTGCCTTCTGGTCTGCTACTAATGCACCAGTGCTGTATGTCCTCACGCACCTGTTGTGGTTGACAGTTCAGTTTTTTGACAGTTCACAGACTGTCAAGCAGTTACTTAACGTTGCCTTCTGGTCTGCTGCTAATGCACCAGTGCTGTATGTCCTCACGCACCTGTTGTGGTTGACAGTTCAGTTTTTGACAGTTCACAGACTGTCAAGCAGTTACATAACGTTGCCTTCTGGTCTGCTGCTTATGCACCAGTGAGACCCTCACTGAGATAACCTAGCTTTTCTCGGACAAGGTTCCTGTGGATGAGAAAGTGCTGTTCTCCCTCCTACTGATATTCCTTTGAGGACTCTGTCATTTGGAGAGGAGCCTTAAGCTGCTTAGCCTCCTATGGACTTTAATTAAAGCATAACAAGGCTTCCAGGGATGGTAAATGGTTCCGCTTCAGTCGCTAACCCCGTCTGTTGCCACACCTGCTCCCGTAGACCCTAATGGGCTTTGCTGCAAGACATGCAGTCCAAGCTTGTGTCCTTGATAGAGGACTTTTTACGGAGAAGAACCTTCTGGCCAACAACCTTCCTACCAGTTGGTTGTGCGCCCTGTTGACACTGAGGTATCCTACTCGCGTCCGCCAGTTGAGGTGGTTCCTCCACCGATGCGACCCAGTGTGGGTTGCCAGTCGCACATTGACGTTAAGCGACGCTCGGAGGTGGTTGTTGAAGTGTGTCACTAGGAAGACGTTCAACAACCAGCAGAGGTGACTTGTTGTGACGCAGTGCGTCAACCTCAGCAACCCGGTAGGGTGTTGACTGCACAACCCAGACAGTCTAGACAGTTTCGGGTTGACGCTGTACTTCCTCGCGTCCCCATGGTTGACAGTTCACAGACTGTGCAGCAGTACCATGATATTGCGTCCGGCTCCGTCACGCATCCACCAGTGCGACCGGATTCAGCGAGTCAGACGTTGCCCACTCCGTTGCCGTTTCCTCATCAGTTTCGGATAAGGAACCCTCTGATGAGGACGTTGCTGAACTAGACGATCAACCCCCAGCCCTGCTATCCATCCAGAAGATGCTGAAGAAGGAACGCTGCCCTGTCAGGCTGTGGATGAGTCTGGTAAGGACACTGTCATCCGTGGTTCTTTTGTGTCACTTGGAAGACTACACCTCCGTCCTCTTCTGTATCATCTAGCTTTTCACTGGAAAAAGGACAAGACGCTAGAAGCGGTCTCGATCCCGGTTTCCGGAAAGATAAAGTCTGGTCTGACTTGGTGAAAGGACTTTATCAACCTTAGAAAGGGTCTTCCCCTGACTGTTCAGACTCCCAACCACGTTCTCTTCTCGGACGCATCGGACGTAGGCTGGGGTGCGACATTAGGCGGTAGGGAATGCTCGGGATTATGGAACTCGAGTCAAAGGACAATGCATTTCAACTGCAAGAAGCTACTGGCAGTACGTCTGACCTGGAAAAGCTTCAGGTCTCTCCTTCATGGCAAAGTGGTGGAGGTGAACTCGGACAACACCCGGCTTTGACGTACATCTCCAAGCAAGGAGGGACCTACTCTCTGACATGGTACGAGATCGCAAGGGACCTCCTCACCTGGTCAACAGGTCTAGACTTTTCACTAGTAACGAGGTTCATCCAAGGCAACTTGAATGTCATAGCAGATTGTCTCAGTAGGAAGGGACAAATAATTCCAACAGATTGGACCCTCCACAAGGATGTATGCAAGAGACTTTGGGCCACCTGGGGCCAGCCAACCATAGATCTCTTCGCAACCTCGATGACCAAGAGGCTCCCAATAGTTTGCTCACCTATCCCGGACCCAGCAGTAGTTCATATAGATGCCTTTCTACTAGATTGGTCACATCTAGATCTATATGCATTCCCCCCGTTCAAGATTGTCAACAAGGTACTGCAGAAGTTCGCCTCTCACGAAGGGACAAGGTTGACGCTAGTTGCTTCCCTCTGGCCCGCGAGAGAATAACTCACCAAGGTACTTTGATGGCTAGTAGACGTTCCCAGAACACTTCCCCTAAGGGTGGACCTTCTACGCCAGCCACGCGTAAAGAAGGTACACCAAGGCCTCCACGCTCTTCGTCTGACTGCCTTCAGATTATCGAAAGACTCTCGAGAGCTAGAGGCTTTTCGAAGGAGGCAACCAGAGCGTTTGCTAGAGCAAGGAGAACATCCACCCTTAGAATCTACCAATCGAAGTGGGAAATCTTCCGAAACTGGTGCAAGTCAGTATCCGTATCCTCGACCAGTACCTCTGTAACTCAAATAGCTGACTTTCTCTTATATCTGAGGAAAGAACGATCTCTTTCAGCTCCCACTATCAAGGGTTACAGAAGCATGTTGGCATCAGTCTTCCGTCACAGAGGCTTAGATCTTTCCAACAATAAAGATCTACAAGACCTCCTTAAGTCTTTTGAGACCACGAAGGAGCGTCGTTTGGTTACACCTGGTTGGAATTTAGACGTGGTACTAAGATTCCTTATGTCAGACAGGTTCGAACCGCTTCAATCAGCCTCCCTGAAAGATCTCACCTTTAAGACTCTTTTCCTGATATGCTTAACCACAGCTAAAAGAGTCAGTGAGATTCATGCCTTCAGCAAGAACATCGGATTCTCATCCGAAACGGCTACATGTTCTACAACTTGGTTTTCTAGCCAATCACGAGCTGCTTTCTCGGCCTTGACCAATATCGTTCGATATTCCAAACTTATCGCATGGTTTGAAATGAACTAGAAAGAGTATTATGTCCTGTAAGAGCTCTTAAGTTCTATTTAAAAACCTTTACGAGGCCCGTCTGAAGCTTTATGGTGTTCAGTTAAGAATCCATCTTTGCCTTTGTCAGAGAATTCTTTATCCTATTTTATCAGACTGTTAATACGAGAAGCTCATTCCCATCTGAATGAGGAAGACCAAGCTTTGCTGAAGGTAAGGACACACGAAGTTAGAGCTGTCGCAACTTCCGTGGCCTTTAAACAAAATAGATCTCTGCAAAGTATATTCGACGCAACCTATTGGAAAAGCAAATCAGTGTTCGCGTCTTTTATCTTAAGAATGTCCAGTCTCTTTACGAGACCTGCTACACTCTGGGACCATTCGTAGCAACGAGTGCAGTAGTGGTGAGGGCTCCACCACTACAATTCCCTAATTCCATAACCTTTTTAATCTTTCTCTTGAAATGTTTTATTATTGTTTTGGGTTGTCCGGAAGGCTAAGAAGCCTTTCGCATCCTACTTGATTTGGCGGGTGGTCAAAGTCATTTCTTGAGAAGCGCCTAGATTAGAGGTTTTGATGAGGACCTTTAGTATGGGTTGCAACCCTCCATACTTCAGCTCCTAGGAGTCGCTCAGCATCCTATGAGGATCGCGAGGCTCAGTAAGGAAGACGTACTTAAAAAGGCAGAGTAATTGTTCAAGTCGACTTCCTTACCAGGTACTTATTTATTTTATGTTTGTTATTTTGAATAACTGCTAAAATAAAATACGGAATACTTAGCTCATAATAATGTCAACATGTAATGCTGGTCTCTACCCACCCCCCTGGGTGTGAATCAGCTATATGATCATCGGGTAAGTTTAATATTGAAAAATGTTATTTTCCTTAGTAAAATAAATTTTTGAATATACTTACCCGATGATCATAAATTAAAGGACCCACCCATCCTCCCCAATAGAGACCCAGTGGACAGAGGAGAAAATTGGTTCTTTGTTGACATCGAGTACTTGAGTACCTACTTGACAGATGGCGCTGTTGATGTACACCCCCACCTGTATAGCGATCGCTGGCGTATTCCGCCCGTAGGTTTTTCTGTCGGACAGCAGAGCTGACAGCTATATGATCATCGGGTAAGTATATTCAAAAATTTATTTTACTAAGGAAAATAACATTTTATCTTGAGTCCAACCTCATATGATATTTCATGCATTCTGGTAAGCAAGCTTTGCTAGTCATGTGTTCTGCTAATAAGAACAATGTCATCGAGTTCAGTTAATTTCCTGTTACAAATTCAGTCTAGTCCTTCTCCACTATCCCCTACTGTTCTAAGCATTACAAAATTCATGAGGAGGATAAACAGCATAGGTGACAACACATTCCCTTGGAGTACTCCACTGTTCACTGAAAATTCATTTGATAGGACTCCACTAACATTAACTTTGCACTTACTATGCTCATGAACAGACTTAATCAAATTTACATATTTAAGAGGAACTCCATAATAATGCAGTACTATCAACATAATTGCCCGGTGCATACTATCAAAGGCTTTTTCATAGTCCACAAGTGCCATCAAAAGTGGATTTCTATATTTTACACATTGCTCTACCACATCTTAAAATAGAAATTTGGTCAGTACAACAACCTTTTCTAAATTCTGCTTGTTCATCTCTCAGCTTTACATCAATCTTTCTCACTAGTGTCTTTAGAATGAGCATACTATATATTTTCATGACAACTGACATTAAGTGTGATGCCTCTGTAATTATTGTAATCAGGCAGATTTCCTTTTTTGTTTTTTTGCCATTTTTGCCAACACTCCTAGCTTCCATTCATGCCACATTCTACAAAAATAATCTTAAGTATTCTGGGAGTCAATTCATTTTCGGCCAATATCATCTCGGCAGTTATTCCATTGTATCCAGGGGCTTTCCATCTCTCTAGTTTTTTAATGATAGTTTTGACTTCAAACACACTGAATTCATTCATGGGCATATCAAGGTCTTCCTCAGCTTTAGGTATCTCAAATTATTTCCTTCATATCCTATTCATGACCTCACTAAAGTGTTCCATCCAACGTTGCCTATTTTTATCTTCTGTTGTTATGACAGATCCATCTCTCTTTTTGATGGGTATATGCTTCTTTTTTGCACCATAGCTACCCTTTGTCAGCCTCATCCACTTTCCTGTCTAAACATTCTCTCTAGTCATTCCTGGCTTTTCTTTTGGCTTCACTATCAATCTTGGAATACTTGGCATGTTCTACCTTGTAATTTTCATTACTTCCTGGAAAACTTTCAATAATCAATTTTGTCTTTGTCTCCTTTTTATAGTATCTCAAGTATCATTTGATATCCATGGTTTTCTCCTTGTAACTGCATGTCCCTAAACTTCACTACCAACTGACTGATATATGTTCTTAATATCACACCATTCTTCATTAATTGTCTGCTCTTTATCTCTAAGACTGCAAATTGATTCCTACATTCAATTGCACGTTTCTCCGTACTCATCTTGTAGAAGCTTAGTTGTATCAAACATAGGTATTCTATCTATATTTATTTTGGGTGCTTTCAGTTTTGATTTCAGAATGGCAATTAGGAGCTGGTGATCAATACCAATATCTGGACCTCTTTTGCTTCTTAAATTTCTCAGAGTCCTCCTTCTCTCTCTATTAATGGCTACAGTATGTGATCTATTTGATTGTTGTAATTGCCAGATGGTGAAAGCCATATATATTTGTGGATGTCCTTGTGCTGGAAAAAAGTACCTCCAATAACAAGATTGTTTGTTGAACAAAAACTTATAAAATGTGCCCCATTTTCATTTGCAACTTTGCCAAGACCCTCAACACCCATCACATTCGCTATACCTAGATTATTCCTTCCAACTTAGCATCAAAGTCACCATTCATAATTTTCATATCTCTGGGATCTCGTGTATTACACTCTGCAGTTCTTCATAGTATTCATCTTTCCTTTTTCAGGGGGATCATTTGTTGGTGCATAGCAAACTATAATACTCATATTGGACGACTTTTTACTTTGATTTAAACTTTGCAAGTAACAATCTACTATTTAAAGCTCTCTACTCCATTAATGCTTTTTCTGCTCTTGGGGTCATCATCACTGCTACCCCTTCCCTTCCAACTCCATCTGTTCTTCCTGAGTAGATAGATATAAACCAGGAGATTCTTGGCACCCCGCTACGCCTGGGACTGGACACCATCTGTCATTTTCGATTTCCATAAACTGACTAAATCCATAGAGGATTCATTGTATAGATTCGTCAAAGGATAGCCAGTTCCTTGTGATGCGCAGTGCTTATCCAACTTAGGCAAGTGATCCTTGCTGGTCCATGCTAATTTATACACCTTTGAATTTAGATTCGTAGAATCAAAATGAGTAATTGATTAAGAAACAAATTTAATGAAATTTTTAATTTTTATATCCACCTGATGTTCATATTGTTTCTTCTCCAGAAACTTGGTTTATAATATGAATCCCCAAAAATTATCAAATAAAATGTCCCATTTTCTTTCCTTTCAATAAACATACCTCTACTAAAGAAACGAGATAGTCTAGCAGGTACTGGAAAGAAGCAAAGTGTCAGGGCCTTTGTTATTTCAGTTTCAAAGTTGAACTATTCCCAGTCCTCTTCATGTCATAAATCACTGGGGAGGAGGAATGGTGTGTACAGTGTATGAACATCAGGTCAGCAAAGAAATAAAAAAATATGTTATTAAAATTACATTTATTTCTATTAACCTCCCCTGATGTTCATATTGCTGACTCCTACACTCGGATGTGAGACGCAAGTGAAGGAATTCTAGACTCAACTCGTCTAGATTATAATGGTAACCATTCTTGAAATATGGGACTCCAGATTGTTTTTTTAAAGATATTTGAAGAATTTTAAAAATAAAATTATAATTGTTCCTACGCAACATACAAACCCTCGTCCTTTAATTAGGGAAATTGTTTCAGGACTAGATCGAATAGGTCTTTGAAGTTAAATACCAAGCAGTGATCCAACTGGCAAGGGTAAGGGACGAGAACCCCCCCCCCCAGTCTCACTTTTATTTCTGCCCGTCATGCACATATGAACAAAACGGCTGCTGGCAAAACTGTTAATTCTTTCACTTTCTTGCAGTGTGGGTTGAAAATGCAATGCAAGCAAGAACTGTGTTCGCCAGTCCTCAGCTTGTATGGTCTGCTCAAGTAGCCTCGATCCTATCCTAGAAAGGTAATGACAAGGTCATTCCAAGTTGCCCAAGCATAAACACTGAGGTGATCACTTATGTAAACACCTGAGCATTGAAAGAGACGATTTCTGAATGAGTGAAGGCCTGCATGCACTATAAGTCCCTTGAGTCACCCTGTACTTATATGATACATTTTCTGAGTCCCAGTTGGTTTTCTTAATGACCAAGGAGCTTAAAACCCAATGTTTTTCTTTTTTATTTATTATGACAATTTTCAAGAGGAAAAGAGGATTAACCTGTTCCCTCCAACCAACCTCTTAATGAAGGTCCTCAACAAGCTGAGATCCTTTCAGGGAATGCCAGCTCTAGTAGCTCCCAAGTGGCCAAAGAGCAACTGGTTCCCTCTGGTATTGGAAATGAAGCTGAGGCTGGTCCCTCTGCCAGACCCAGTACTGACTCAACAAGTACAGAAGTCGACTGTCTTCGCTTCATCACAGAAAACCCAAAACCTTCATCTCATGATTTTCTCTCCTTAGCAGTAAAGAAAAGGTTTGGGATCTCAAGAGACAGTATAGACTTAGTCTACTAGAGGACAATATGAGTCATCTTGGAAGAAGTGGGTTGCTTTCGTCAAGGCATAAGGACCAAAAGAAATCTCAACAGACTTCTGTTTATCCTTCTTTATCCACCTTTATAAACAAGGGTTAGCAGCCAACACGATAACAACGTGTAAATCATCCTTGACTAGACCTCTGCTATACGCCTTCCAAGTAGACTTGTCAAACGAAATCTTTAACAAGATCCCTAAGGCTTAGCCCCCACCGAAGCCCATTTCATGGTTCTTGGATAAGGTCCTACACTTTGCTTCAACAGTGAACAATGAGGATTGCTCTCTGAAAGACTTAACCCTGAAAGTTATATTCTTGTTTGTTCTAGCCTCGGGGGCCAGAGTTAGTGAAATAGTGGCCCTTTCCAGAGATGAGGGCCATATTCAACACACAGTTGTGGGAGAACTGAATCTCTTTCCTGACCCAACATTTCTCGCCAAGAACGAGCTACCTACCAAAAGGTGGGGTCCCTGGAGAATCTGCCCTCTGAAGGAAGATCTCTCGCTTTGTCCAGTAGAGTGTCTAAAGGTCTATCTTCGTAGAACTTCAGATTTCAGGGGAGGACAGCTCTTTAAAGGAGAAACCTCGGGGTCAAATCTAGCCCTAAGACAACTAAGGGTGAAGATCACCTATTTCATTCAGAGAGCGGATCCTGAAAGTACACCCTCAGGTCATGATCCGAGAAAAATTGCTTCGTCATTAAACTTCCAATACATGGACTTTGAGCAGCTTCGCTCATACACTGGATGGAAGTCATCCAGAGTGTTCTTTAAACACTAAGCGAAGCAAGTGCAAGAGTTGAAACTATTTGTGGTGGCGGCAGGTAGTGTCCTAAAACCTGTCGTCTAGTGCTGTGAGGAACAGTGAATTGATTGGGACTGTCAAAGTATGGGTGAAGGTGTTGACACTTAACAGTGCAATACTTTAAGATAAGTGTCACCAAGGTGGCACTATGGACTATTCTAGTTATTAAAGGTGAAGAAACATAGAGACAACACTTGTGCCGCGTGTTCTTACACAGTGTGAAGAGACAATCAAAATCTCAGAAATGCATATTAGAAAATTTAATAAATTTTCAGTTTTGTGGCCCTAACAATATTTTTCCCTTTCAGGTGAAATAAACATTTCTGGTCTTGATCGTAATACATGTTTCTTATTACATTTATTAACATTATGTTATGTATGTTGATTTGCTGGTTATTTATTACCAATAAATACTTGATATGTATTTGCGTCTTATTTCGTCCCAAAATTCATCTCAATAAAGATATGCTAGAGTATTATTTCCCTTTAATAATCTGCATATGTATATATGAACGAAATATGTCTGGGCTTAAGCCATGTCGTCCTGCTTAAGCCATGTCGTCCTGATGGAAGGTTCCTAATAGTAGCTTCCAAGGGATATATGTACTACAGTGATATTCCCAGAGAATTTACCTTTAGGTCTCCAGAATTCTAACTCCTGGTGCAAATATCCTTAACATTCTCTTAAGGATATCGTATAAATCAGGGGACGTATATCTTGATACGACACATAGTGATCTTCACCCCGAATACCGTTTTCGTTTCGAGGGGGAAGAGTGGCAATTTTGGAAGGGGAGCCATTATCAAGGTTACCCTACTTCCCATACTACTATTGAGTATCAAGACGGCGCCATATTCAAGATGGCGGACATTCCTAATTATGTAGCGAATTCGCACGGTGGTGTTCCCTGTTGATCTAACTTTCTCGATCGATTCTGCAAGGATTATTATGCAATCTCCAGCTTCTTTCGCCTCTTGAAAGTTGAGTATTGATTCTTTACAATGTGTATATTTTTAGCTCCTGTTTCACAGTGAAATTAGAGTAATTTATTGTGATTAGGAGCTAGGCCTGTTACCGGAGGCGCCATGGGCGCTGTCGTTCGTTAGGCATGTGTTATTTAGTTAGTAGAACGACATTCCTGGTTGAAATAGCATTAATTAATTATTTATGAAAGCTATTTAAGCAATGTATACTTGTAAAGTTATTTATAATATGCATAATTTTCCTTTTTCTATGTCGATTGTACACGTTAGAGTTTCGGTGATTTAGGTAACCGAGATCTCGTCTTACCTAGGTATCCTAACCTAGGCAATGTAGTATACTTTCAGACATTTCCCCGGTTACCCCCGTGTATCGTTTTATCAATTCAGGCGGAGATAGATATCTCCTAGAATTATTATATAAACCGATACTCGTCTCCAGTGGAGATTTAAGGGTAATCCCTCCTTCGCTCTTGAGTGTAGCCTTGGGCTACAACCTTAGTGGGTCGTGCCTCGAGTTTTCATTCAGGCATGACTAGACTAGGGTTTTCTGTCCCTTCCCTTAGTCGCAGATAGCAGCTTTTGGGATTCGGTCAGAACCTCAGAGCACATAGTCTTGTGCCGGCAGCCGGCCAGCAGGGTGAATACTCATCCCTCTGCCGGCATAGGCGGCTAGCCCTGCCTAGGCCGCACTTGAAGTGGTTGTATGATGCCGCCACCTTCTCCATGCGGTCTAGAAGACTAGTCCTGTACTCGCAGACCCTAGGCTGAAGAATAGACATTCTTCTGCTGCCTAAGATGGCACCAGCACTGGAACTCTGTTTCTCCTTTGTTGAGAGGAGGCGGCACTGCCGCCGTCCCTTTAACTGTATTGGTAGACCCTAGGCTGGAGAATAGAGATTCTCCTGCTGCCTAAGATGGCGCTGATACTGAAACAGAGTTTCTTAAGGGTGTGGTAGGACCGGCAACCTTGCCGGCTCCTTCCACACCTCATAAAGGACCCTTTTCTCTCCCCCCTCTGTCCTTTAGTGATGGCCTAGCCATCGTAACTCTTTTGGCTGTCGTCCTGCAATCTCACCGATTGCCGGTGGGTTGCGGGGCTGGCCAGACTCCTACTTAACAGCTGTTGTCTGACTGCCTGCGGCTATGCCGGCTGCCGGCGGGCATGAGGGTTGCCGGCTGCCGGCGGGCATGAGGGTTGCCGGCTGCCGGCGGCCATGTTTACTTCAACTGCCGGCGGCTATGCAGGCTGCTGGCAGCCATGTCATCTGTCGGAGGCTGGCGGCTGCCGGCAGCCTTGATGGCTGTTGGTGGGATGTCTCTTCTGTAACCAAGGTTCTTCAGTCCTTCCTTGGACTGCCGGTCACAAGTGCTGTTGCTGAGGATAACGACGGCCGGACTGGCACAGACAGGTGCTGACTTAGCCGGCGGTATGCCGACTGTACCAGTGCTGCCGGGTGCTAGCCTGCCGGACCTTGCCGGCGATGGTACTGGTGGTTGGATGAAAGCCTGAATGATACATTCTCCCCTTTCATTTGAACCTTCTTTCCGGGAAAAAGTAGTAAATTAGATATTTACATCCTTATTTAGTGTATGCATACACAGTAATAAGGCAGTCATTCACTCCATACTTTCTCTCTCTCTTTTAGCTAGCATGCTGGCCGGGATGTGCCGGCAGGGACTAGCCATGCCGGCTATATGCCGGTTGAATTACAGTATATGTTTATACAGTAGTCAGTATATTTGCAGTATAGTATATACAGTACTGCAGATATAAAACTATTGTATATATTATACTAGTAGTTATCTTCCAATATATCTTGGGTATCCTTGCCCAGGTGTTTGCTGAGACCAATCCTATATTGAAAGAATAGAAATTCTTCAATATTCTGATTAGAAATCAGTTTACGTTTTACCTTACAATATTAAATAAATTAAAGGGCCGGTGGTAGTACACTTTCTATCCTTAAAGGTTAGAACCCTTATCTTTGAGCTTCCCTGGTCAGGAAACTCTATGGTTTTAAAATTGGAAGGGAAGGCCACAGCATATGGGCCGGGTAGGATACACAAATATGTCTTTTATATTTCCTAGTCCAGTCGACGTCATGCCGGCTGGACCGTGCCGCCAGATGCTAGCCATACTGGCAGCACACTGGCTGAACTACAATATATAATTATACAGTAGTCGGTATTTTGCAATATAGTATATACTGCAAACAGAAAACTATAGTATGATTATACAGTAGTTAATTTCTAACATCTTGGGTATCCTTGTGCGGGCTTCTGCTGAGACCGATCCTATATTGAAAGAACAAAATTCCTTCAATACTCTGATTAGAAATCAGTTATCCTTACCCCACAGTGTTAAATAATTAAAAGGGGCAGTGGCAATGTACACTTTTTCTACCCCTAGGGGTTAGAACCCTTTCGTTTGAGTTGCCTTGATAATGGAAACTCTTTATAGTTAATACAGAGGGGAGGTCCCAGCAATTGCTTGCAAGGGATACACAAGTATGTGTCTTCCACTATCCCTTTCTAGCTTACTATCCTAAGCTATTTTAGTTAAAAGATGACTTTTACATATTGCTTATCAGTGAGATAATCAATTGTATACTCATTCTGTTTTCCTTTCTTTACAGGAGGAACCCCAGATGACATGTGTTGCCGTCTTCTGGAATATTAAGAGTAAGTACTTTTACGGTCATAATACATGCAGGTTTCACGCTCCCTGCAATATAATTTCCAAATCCCTGCAATATTGGGACCCTCAAGTTTGCAATATCTGTCGGACCTTAGTGTCCGAGGGTTTTAATAATCAATGGAGTCTAGGGATGCAGCTCGTAAGAAACTATGCAATTGGCTAAGAGGGTTCCAGAAGATCTCTCCGGGACCCTACCTACCTAATGATAGGATGCGTAGCTTACTATTCCCGAAAGCAAGTAGGGAAATAGTGGTGCCCCAGGCACGATTCGCACCTCCCTGCGTCCAGATAGCCTTTAGGACAGAGGGCAGGACGCCCCCCGGGAAGAAGTGGACAATGTCGTGTCGGAATTGCCTCCGTCTGTGCCGGCTCTGGAACCGTTAACCTCGACATCTTCACCTTCTACCCCTCTATTAGACAAAATGGACCAGTTACTGGCCCATATTAAGGGTCTAATGGAAAACTTTCGCAAACAAGGCGAAATGGAGGAAGCAAAACTCAAGATAGAGCTCTGTGAAGCTCCACTTTTCGCTCCCCTAGCGTCATACAAGCGACCCAAAGACCAAGACCTTCCGACATGCTCCAAAACCAATCCCTGGAGGTATGCGGAGCTTATGCTGATTTTAGACGGCAAACTCTACATCTCGGAGAAGATGGGTGCTGTTCCTTTAGACGAAATCCAGTTTTGTCCAAGCTTTAACGCTTTCCCTAATTGCTTCATTCGACTGAAGCATGAACCAATGTCAGGAAAAGAAAAAGAACCGAAGGAGGTCATGATTCCAAACCATGATAAGGCACAGGCTATCTTGTTAAGTAGCCTGAGAAAGGCGGGTTACTCGGTGTCGAAAGTGTTCGCACTAAGTAACAGACACCCTACCTTTCTTGCTCCTGCTTCAATAACATTCCCCTTTACGTGGAAGGCATTTAAATCTGTTGCCAAGGCAGTGGAGGCAGGCAAACCATGTCCTGCACTCGAGGAATGCAGGCCTCTGTCACTAGCCTTACCCATGCAGGAGAAGGATTGGAAGGAAGTCCACTTAACCTTTTCAGTAGGGAAACTAGACGCAGATGTTGCTGGACGACAGTTTAGCGAGAATCTCCCTAAACTTTCTGAGTTTCTTTTGTGCAAGGAACAAGAGACAAAGGAGAGACTTGCAGCCTCCCTATCCCTACAGAACTGCATAGAATTGTGTTCAGCCCATCAAAGTACCCCAGATGAGCTCATGGTCTTGGCCAAATTGTATATGGCCACCTTAGTAAGACCTACATGCCTTAATGAAGGCTAGGAGAGCCTGTTGGGAGTTTGTGTTCACTGCCACAACAGTGAAACATAAAACCAGGAAACTGATATCTTCCAACACCTAGGGTAGAGACCGCTTTCCAGACGAGGTAGTCAAAGAGGTGGTGATTGAGAAAGCCACCACGGAGAATACGGGACTTCTCCAGAAGTGGGGCATCTCTCCAAAGAGAAAGTTTTCCACGGATGTGGGTCCCCAACCTAAAAGGAAGACGGAAAAGTCTAGAATTTTTCCTCGGGCTTTTCAACAACATCCCCCAGTTTCGATGACCGCGGTGCCGCAGTCAGGTGGTCGAGGAGGTAAACCTTCTGATCAGTCGAAGCAAAGAGACGCTTCTGGTAAGAGGGAGGTTCCTTCAGGATCGCTGGACCTTCGATCCTTGGGTCCAAGGCCTAATAAAGATGGGACTAGGATGGAAAATAGACATGCCTCCACCATCATTTCATCAACTCTTCCTACACTCCAATCCCATTCTAGAAGAGTATACCTTAGAGCGCTAGAGCACATAGGTGGTAAGGAAAGTATAGTCCATCGAATTCCAGGGAAGGCTGTTTGGTGTTCACAAGGACTCAAGAAAACTCGGAGTCATTCTGGACTTGTTGCCACTCAACAAGTTCAAATAAAACAGCAAGTTCAGAATGTTAATCCTTCTGAACATAAGGACCCTATTTCAAAAAGGGGTGTTCACAGTCTTGTCAGACCTGAAAGATGCCTATTGGCAGCTCCAGTCAGTCGCCTCCTCTCCTCCTACCTAGGATTCAAGTTACAGAGGATAACGTATGTCCTAAGAAAGATACTTGTCGGACTAAACACAGTCCTAAGTATCTTCACGGAATTGGCGGACACAGTCAAGCAATAACCAAGCCAAGAAATGGTTCAGGTAACAAAGTACAGTGAACCCTCGTTTATCGCGGTAGATAGGTTCCAGTCGCGGCCGCGATAGGTGAAAATCCGCGAAGTAGTGACACCATATTTACCTATTTATTCAACATGTATATTCAGACTTTTAAAACCTTCCCTTGTACTTAGTACTGTTAACAAACTACCCTTTAATGTACAGAACACTTAATGCATGTACTACAGTACCCTAAACTAAAACAGGCACAAATATTAAAGGTGATTTTATATCATGCATTTCCTAAACATGCTAAAAAGCACGATAAAAAATGGCAACCAATGTTTTGTTTACATTTATCTCTGATCATAGTGTAGAAACAAACTGGAGGTAGAGCTTTGCTTATTACCCAGACATATTTCCCATACTTTTCCCTTAGAACTATATCACATATTCCTACTTTAGATATATAGATATATATATATATATATATATATATATATATATATATATATATATATATATATATATATATATATATGTGTGTGTGTGTGTGTGTGTATATATATATATTTATATGTATACACATATACATACCTACATATATACATAAATACATGCATACATATATATATATATATATATATATATATATATATTACTGTATATATATGGGTTATGGAAAAAATCCGCGAAGTGGTGAATCCGCGATGGTCGAACCGCGAAGTAGCGAGGGTTCACTGTACCTGGACGAAAGGCTGGTGCGGGCAGCACCCGAAGTGGCTGGTCTACGAGCATCCAAGGAAGGGATAAGGTTCCTGGAACATCGGGGATGCAAAATCAGCTTCGAGAAGTCTCGATTCTCTCCAGCTCAAAGGCTTCAATGGTTAAAAAACCATCGAAACCTGAGGTCACACCGGCTCTCCTTTCCCTTGGGAATGTAAAAGGAGATCGCATTGTTGGTCAAGAGACTATGGTAATCAGTCAGGATTCCAAGACGCTAACAGGAAAGAGTTCTGAACTCTCTACAGTTTGCAATAGTGACAGACCCAGTGCTAAGAGCACAGCTGAAAGATGCGTTAAGAGTCTGGAGAAGATACGCATCAAACGCTCGAAGAGATCTAAAATGACTGATATCGGCCTTTCCTTGATCATTTCCCAAACAATGGTCAAAGGCCAAAAGCCTATTGAAGACCGTGCCCTTGCAACTACCTCGACTATTGAAGATCATCCGCATGGATGCCTAGTCGGAAGAATGGGGTGTTCACTCCCATCAGAGGAAAATCCAAGGGACTTGGTCATTTCTATCCAAGGCCATGGTAGTCCTGTCGTGGTTGGGGAAACTCTCTCCACGCAGATCAGACCTCCTCAGGCTGATCTGGGACATCGAAGCGATAATGAGACGTCGGAACCGACAAGGCTTGAGAGCATCTCATATAATTTAAGTGATGTTAACCATCCCTTGCCTAAAAGGATGGCACCTATCAGCAGTTCATGCACAATCGATCCGCAATGTGACAGCGGATGCTCTACTCAGGCTCAAGTCGATAGATTTAGAGTGGTCCACAGACGCAGACCTATTCTCTCCCAGATGGGAACAAGTCCCCGAGCTGCAGATCGACCTCTTCGTGACGAGCGTAATCAAGAAAATACCTCGATATGTAGCCCCATACGAGGATCCTCTAGAGGAGATAACAGACAACCATGTCTCTAGTATGGAAGGGATGGACTCAGGAATTCCTGTTCATCCCATCCAATCTTCTGCTGAAGGTCTTCAACATGCTGACATCCTTCCAGGGAGGGATAGCTCTGGTGGCTCCTTAATAGCCCAAGTGCAACTGGTTCCCTCTAGTGAAGGAACTGAGGCGGAGGCTGGCCTAGTACTGAACCCAGCACTATCTTAGAGGATTCAGAAGTAAATTGCCTTCGATTTATCAGAGAGAGCCCAAACCCTTCATTTCATGATTTTCTTGCCCTAGCGGTTAGGAAAAGATTTGGGATCTCAGAAGGCAATATGGAATTCTTAGAAGAAAACAAGTCTAAGTCAACTAGAAGACAATATGAGTCATCTTGGAAAAAGTGGGTTGCTTTTGTAAAAGCAAAAGGACCGAAAGAAATTTCAATGAACTTATGTCTGTCCTTCTTTGTTCACCTTCATAATCAAGGTCTGACAGCCAACACGATAACTACGTGCAAGTCAGCCTTGACTAGACCTCTTCTATATGCCCTTCAAGTGGATCTGGCGAATGAAATCTTTAATAAGATTCCAAAGGCATGCGCAAGGCTTAGGCCTGCAGCACATCCAAAGCCCATCTCTTGGTCTTTGGACAAGGTCCTACATTATTATGCCTCATCTATGAACAATGAAGATTGTTCCCTCAAGGATCTAACCCAGAAGGTTATTTTCCTGTTCGCTATAGCCTCTGGGGCTAGAGTTAGTGAAATAGTAGCCCTATCTAGAAATGAGGACCACATTCAGTTCACAGAAGCGGGAGAACTGAATCTCTTTCCTGATCCAACCTTTCTCGCTAAGAACGAGCTACCCACTAAGAGGTGGGGTCCCTGGAGAATCTGCCCTCTGAAGGAAGATGTCTCTTTGTCCTGTAGAGTGTCTAAAGGTTTACCTTCGTAGAACTTCAGACTTCAGGGGAGGACAGCTCTTTAAAGGAGAAACCTCTGGATCAAACTTATCCCTAAAACAACTGAGGGCGAAGCTCACCTACTTTATTTGCAAAGCAGATCCTGACAGTACACACGCAGGTCATGATCCGAGAAAAATTGCTTCATCACTGAACTTTTCTCAGTATATGGACTTTGAGCGTCTTCGCTCATATATTGCGGAAATCATCCAGAGTGTTCTACAAACACTATGCTAAGCAGGTCCATGAACTGAAGCATTATGTGGTGGTGGCAGGTAGTGTATTAAAACTTGTCGTCTAATTACTGTGATGAACAGTTAATTGATTGATTGGGACTATCAATTAAAGGGAAAAGGTGTCAACACTTCTGGTGTGATACCCTTTAAGTGAGTGTTACCATGGTGACACGAAGTCTGTTCAAAATCTCAGGTGTGGAATTATACAGATAACAATTGTGCTGTTTGTACGTAGTACACAGTGTTGATAGCATACAATATTTACAGAAATTATAAAGGAAAAAATTTATTAAAATTTTTTCAGTCTTAGAGTGGCACTCATCATTTCTTCCCTTTCAAAGGGGGAAAATAATTTCTGTATACGTTGCACGTATAATTCCTTTATCATGTTACATTCGTTTCACTTGTTATTTCATTTAGTCATTTATTAGAAATAAATGTCTATTAGAATGTAATTGCGTCCTAATTCGCCCGGCAATTTGCATATTTAAGATACCCGAGTTCTTTGACTTACTCATGTAAGTAAACCTCATATCATTGTATGCTTACAAACAATGGATATAGTGGACACTGATATTGTTCTGACAATATATAGAAACCGTGAGACCGTTTGTATACCCAGTAAATACTTATGTTTGTTCATACAATATATGCTAACCTTGAGGCCCCTTTTCTACCGTCTAGTAGGACTCTTCCCTGTAGGGGGCAGGAAGCACTAACATTGTCTATGATTAGTGATAATGACGGATAACGGTAACGTCATTTGTCTCAAATGGTCCAGATGACCATAGAAAAATTGTCCCAAGGTTAAGGCACCGATGAAAATCCACAGATACAGTAATGCTCTGGTACACTTCCATCAGGACGACATGGCTTGAGCCCAAAAAACGGATTTTGAGCGAAGTGAAAAATCTATTTTTGGGTGAGATAGCCATGTCGTCCTGATGGACCCACCCTCCTTTTCTATACAGTAATAAAGGTCTTCGCAGAATCCCTCCCGAAACTACTATATCTGTAGCACCATGCTCAACGCTACAAGGAATGTCCGCCATCTTGGATATGGCGCCGTCTTGATACTCAATAGTAGTATGGGAAGTAGGGTAACCTTGATAACGGCTCCCCTTCCAAAATTGCCACTCTTCCCCCTTGAAGCGAAAACGCTATTCGGGGTGAAGATCGCTATGTGTCGTATCAAGATATACGTCCCCTGATTTATGCGATATCCTTAAGAGAATGGTAAGGAAATTTGCGTCAGGAGTTAGAATTCTGGAGACCTAAAGGTAAATTCTCTGGGAATATCACTGTAGTACATATATCCCTTGGAAGCTATTATTAGGAACCTTCCATCAGGATGACATGGCTATCTCGCCCAAAAATAGATATTTCGCTTCGCTCAAAATTCATTAATTAATCCATTTGTTCTGTTACGAGTACAAACTTAACCTGGCTATGCATACAGCGAGACCTGCATGCTTTTGATGCTATGTTTGTTCATATGGTATATGCAAACCTCAAGACTCTTTCCTAAGTCTAGTATGACTCTTCCCTGCAGGGTGCAGGAAGCACTAACATGGTTTATGATTAGCAGTAATGACGTATAACGGTAACGTCATATGTCTCTATGGTCTGGATGACCAAGGAATAATCGTCCTGAGGTTAAGGCACATTTGGAAGATCCACAGATACAGTACTTTCTAAATAATGCTCTGGTAACCTTCCATCGGGAAGACATGTCCTGAGCCCAAAAAAATGGATTTTGAGCGAAGCGAAAAATCTATTTTTGGGTGAGATAGCTATGTCGTCCTGATGGACCCGCCCTCCTTTTTCATAGAAAAGGCCTTTGGCAGGATCCCTCTCGAAACTACTATATCTGTAGCACCTTGCTCATCGCTACAATGAATAAACATGGCGGCGACGTACAGCGCCATCTGGATACTCAAAGTAGTAACGGAGGAAGGGTAACCTTGATATTGGCTCCCCTTCAAAATTTGCCACTTTCCCCCTCGAAGCGAAAATGCTATTCGGGGTGAAGATTGCTATGTGTCGTATCAAGATATACGTCCCCTGATTTATGCAATATCCTTAAGAGAAATTTCAAGGATATTCGCGCCAGGAATTAGAATTCTGGAGACCTAAAGGTAAATTCTCTGGGAATATCACTGTAGTAAAATATACCCTAGGAAGCTACTTATAGGAAACTTCCATCAGGACGACATGGCTATCTCACCTAAAAATAGATTTTTGAGCATTTATTTGTAGCAACAGATTTGTACTATTCAAAATTTAGTTCAAAAGTAACTTAAAATAATATAAAGATACAGTAGTTGCAAACAAAATGATTTCTACCAGGTGGTAGAGTTGATGTAAATTTGTACATTTGATTTTTAGTCTACTGTATCTTCACTAGTTGTATCCTACTGGTTCTTATGAAATTCCTAAGTTTTTGTTAGTCAAGAAACAGACTGTGTTGATGAATTATGAGTGGCTTAGACTATCCTTTTCAATTAGAAATTATTAATTTGGTACTTATGTTTATTTTCTATTGAACAAAATGGTTACTACTTGTATTTTTACCTTCAACATATTGCTTGAAATTTAGTTTCCTCTCAAATCCTATGTTTGAAAATACAGAAATTTTTTCTAAGTTACATTTTTACATTAATTACTGAAAATCCATAAAAATATCACAGTTTCATTCAATTTTGTATAATCAAGGAATATCGCTTCATAACTTGGCAGTGCACACTAAACATTATTTTATTACATGTATAGAGTGTAAACAAATGATGTAAGGCCTTGGCAAAATAGAAACTAAATGATTATACATAGTTTTTTTTCATTAATCTTATGTGTATAGTATTTTACTTATTTTTTTATACATGGTGAATATGGTTGCTTAAGACTTTAGAATAACGGAGCACCGAATAAATAAGACTTTATTGTAAAGTGATATTCCTCACCAGGCATTGTACTCTTACTTATTAAATCAGAACTACTGAAACTGTTAATTCTTTTCATAATGAATATATTTTGTGTTGTCAAGGAGTAGCTGACTAATAAACTTCCAGATTCACCATGACAGAATATTTTACCTCTAAGATATTTTTTTCCCAAGTTAATATGAAAAAGTATTACTGTACAGTATGTCATACTGTACTTATTTTCCGTGTATGCATTCCTTTGCTTGTATTTGATCTCCCTCTTTATCACATTTATTTTTGTTCGACTTGGATCTTGAATTTATCAACACAAGAATGGTGGAGAGAATATTCAGTTAAGTAGAGAGACAATAAATACTTTTCATTTTATTATTCTAGTGGTCTAGAATTTGTTACTATGTTGAGGGTATGGGTAAATGTTTATAAATATGCAATCCATGACACCTCTGTTCCAGTTGGGATACAGTATGGTTTAACCTTCCCCACTCCTTGTCAAAACAACCAAGGTCAATATTCCAATTTTCAAAATTAGATTTACTTTAGGTGCATTGATGGATAAATGAAATTCATTATAACACTGTATATATAATTTCTTATTTTACATATTCAAATACCTTGTTGCTTGTAAATCACACAGCTCTGACTTTGAATTGTAAGAACTTCTCAAACGTTTGTACATCGCACACTTCAGACTTCGCATCATGAAGACTTCTTTAGAGTTGAATAAAGAAACCATACAGATAACCCAGTAGATAGCAATGCACCAGACCTGTTGAAAATTTTTCAAATAACATACATGCTGCATCAAGACCTACTGAACTGAATTCCTACACCTACAGAATTAAATTTATAGAATCAAAATGACTAATTGATTAAGGAAACAGAAACTCAATAATATGTTATTTCTATACCAACCCGAGGTTCATATTGTTTCTCCTCAAGAAGCTTGGTCTATAACATAAACCCCTAATATTTATAAAATAAAATGTCCTAATTTCTTTCCTATTATTAGAGGAACTAAAGCAACAAGATAGTCTAGCCTTTATTGGAAAGAAGCAAAATGTCAGGGCCTTTGTTATTTCAGTTTCAAAGTTGAACTATTCCCAGTCCTCTTGATATCACAAATCAGTGGGGAGGGTGGTTGGCATGTACAGTATAGGAACATCAGATCAGTACAGAAATGAAAAAAATATATTAAAATTCCATTTATTTCTATGAACCTCTCCTGATGTTCCTATTGCTAACTCCCACACTCAGATGTGGGATGCAAGTGAAGGCATTCTTGACTCAACTAGTCTAAATTTTAATGGTAACCATTCTAGAAATATGGGACTCAAGATTGTTCTTCTACAGATATTTGAAAATTTTTGAAAAGAAAATTACTATTGCTCCTACATCACTTACACACCCTCTTACTTTAATTGGGGAGATTGTTTCAGAACTAGATGGAATAGGTCGTTAAAGTTGAATACTAAGTAGTTATCCAACTGGCGAGGGTAAGGGGCAAGAACCCCCGACCGCTCTCACTTTTACTTTGGCTGCTGTCGTGTGCAGATGTAAAAAAATAGCTCCTGGTCAAACTTTCAATTCTTTCACATTTTTGCAGTATGGTTGTTAAAAATGCAATGGAAGCAACAACTGTACCCGCTGCGAGACCCCATTCTGCACTTCCTGGAACCTCTTCATGAAAAGAGCCTGTGTATACAGCCGTTTTGACCACCCAAGCCTGCTCCTTTTAGGAAGGGTGGAGGTGGGAAGAGGAAAACATTGAGACGGGTGTTCCTCCTCTCCCGCTGCTAAGAGTAAGGGGTTGCATGTCTTGCTACTAGGTAACGTGGCTGAGACTTGGAATATGAGTGTCCTTTGAGATGGTTACTTACTACCCTTCCATAAGCAATAGCCCATGTTTCCAGTTCCGATCACATCCAAAATCTATGAAAGCCCTGGCCTTGCAGGAAGTGATTGAAGAGCTATTGGAGAAGAATACGTTGTAAGCTGTTCAAGAAAGTTCTTCGGGCTTCCGTAGTCGACTCTTCCAGGTGGCTTGAAATAAAGGCAATAATAAGACATGGAAAATCTATAAAGAGAGATTACATCAGCAGTGTCAAACCAGGTGCATCAAGAGAATTACTTTGTAAGCCACCAATCTATCTTCCCCTCTTGGCTTGGCATGACAAGTTGCTTTTTGGCAGACGTCTTCAAAATATGGGGGTTCCATCATGTAAATCACCAGCATCAGATGTCAAACCCTTTTGTCATGGTTCTGGCTGCTGTATCCCAAGGAGAGGGGAAGAAGAAAGATGGAGCCAGTCATTCTACCAGTCATGACTTACGTGGAATGCCTTCTTTAACTTTGGCAATATGTATTCTAAGTACTCTAGGGAAGTATTACAGATGTACTGAACAGCCACCTCAGGATAAAAAAAATGGAGGTTAAATGGCCTGTGTGTAATGTCCATAACATACAGAAAAGTAGAGGTGGTCTAACCTTCAGACCCAACCTTCAGATTCAAGAATGTCGACAGGTAAACTGGAAGGCCACTGACAGGTCTAGGCTTACGATCTACCTTGAGATGGCAAAAGTACATACTAGCCAAAAGGAACAGCATCTGAACAATTACTTCTTGTTCCTGATTGGGTTAATAAGGAAGCTACAAAACTTGCGTGGGAGGTATTGAGTCCTCACAGAGCCCTGTAGAGCCCTTGCTTGACACCATTCATCTTTGAATTAACTTACAGTACATAGAGGGATAGGATCGAGAAGGTTCTGAACTGGTGTTTGAGACCAAGTGGTTCTGCGTCTTCTTGCAGTCTTTGGGACGATGAAGGCAGCAGAGCCTCCATCCCTAAAATGTTTGATAAGCTAAGGAGCTTGAAATTTTCCTATTCACTTGCCGATGCAAAGGAGATAGTATTATGGGAAGAATTCCTATGAAGCCTTCAGGTTACCTAGTGGGGCCTGCACCACTTCCCTGAGGACGAGGACCACCTCACCCCGGGACCCAAATCACAGGATAGGCAATAATACTCTATACTCCCTTCAAACATGGACCGATTAATAGAATATGGAGGAACCTCGGTTTCTACTAATCTCTTACCAAGGCAGAGAAGACATGTGGTTTTCAGTTAAAAACACTATGATGCACTCACGTTAGCAGGAGGCCCAAACAGTCATCCCCTGAGGATGAAGGATACAACTCTTTTGAGGAACTTCTTTGGCAGAAGCAGGTGAGGAAGTTCATGATCTGCTGAAAAGTGCTCTGGGTGGAGAGACATGTTATCAAAGATCTATTGTAGAGAGTCTCTCTCTCTCGACCTATCCGAGAGTTACCTGAACGGTGAAACCACCTCGACTTGTGGTCAGCCCAGATAGTCCAAATTAAGGATACAGGGATCTGGATGAACACTTTCCCTCTTACCTGGCCACTGCTGCAACTCTAACACTTGAGTGACCTGTGCTTGCTGCTGGTATATCAGTTTCAGCCATACTGGGAGCTCGGAGCATGGCTAACCAAGTTAGGGAAAATGGTCACCTTGTGAGGTCCGTTATTCCCTCTCCAAAGGAAGAGGCTGGCTTACAGGGCAGCATGTACCCTACCCTTACCTGGCCTACGGTGTGACAGAGAAAGCTGTAGCACCAGGGTCATGCTCTGCTGGATGAACCCTGTAGAAATTGGTCAGTAGACAAGCTCTATTATAGTACCTCCTCTAAATGGATGAAAATGGTTCTCCAAGGGCAAGGACACTCATCCTATTCACGGTAAGAATGAGATAGGTAGGTGAAACATTTCTTCTTCCCCTGGCCTACTGAGTCATTTTTCGGTGCAACCAGAACCATTCACCTGTATCCATTCTAAAAAGAAAACCATCATAATAACTTCACAAACCACTCTACCGATCCCGAAGGTACCAATCTACAGGTAAGACCTGATACTCCTTTAGGAAGAGGGAGAACACCTTCCTAAAGGCAAGGACTTTCCCCCTGTAATGACAAGAATAATGGAGATAGAAGCAATGCTCACTGTCACCTGGCCTATGGATCCATCTGACCAACTATAAGGTTGAGATCTGTCACTATCTTCCAAAAAAAAAGAGGAGCATGCTAAAGTCCCAAGGAACTTCTTTAGAAAGCCCTCTTGAGTGATTACTACTGATTTTGTTCCTTCTAAGAAACAATGTTCAAATAAAGAATAGGAAGGGGAAGGAAGAGTTGGTAGAGGAGGAAGAAGAGAGTGCAAACTCAATCTTCTCTCCTTGCCCAAAGTTCTTCTTAGCTACCAAGAGTGGTTCACTAGTTCCTACAGAGTAGGAACTGCAGTGCTACCTATGAGTTTTCTGATAAGAATAAAAGGAAAAGATTCCCAATTGAACAATATTCCCAGGTATTCATCCTTTGGCCCACTGAGATCAGACTCCTTAAATGGTGATTAGAGAGAGGAGTCTCAGTCCCATCCAAGGAAGATATTGAAGAGGTCATTTCAAGTTCCTCAAGCATAAACACTCAGGTGGACACTTTTGCGAGTACTTGAGGAATGAAAGAGGCAATTTCCATATGACTGAAGGCCTGCATGCACTACAAGTCCCTTGAGATATCAAAACATATAGTCTTCCTCTCTTGAGGCTTGAGTATGGAGAAAAGCTCCAACTGAATGTGGTCAGACAATTTTATGTTTTTCCGAGAAGAGTACAATCTCCTACTCCGTCCCTGCGACAACTTACGAAGAGCCAATGGGCGAAAACTGGAGAAGGTCGCACAAGACTTTCAGCTCAAAAACCAAGAATTGATCTATTTATCACATGTCCAGTGATGGAAGGTAGAAGGTAGGTATGGAAAGGATTTGGATGAAAGGAGGGAATGTACAAAGCAAGGCATCCCCTTACATTGTAGGGGTTTGGGCGCTGTGACCAGACGTAGCACACAGACTGCCTAGTGTCCGAATGCCACCCAGACTCCAACTTTTCACTACACAAAAAAATCTGGTGGAATCCTCAGAGATCTGGGCGATAGGCAAACAGTCAAGAAAAACTGGGCATTGGGCACCACCCCTTGATTTTATACAGGGCAGGGGGACCCAGCTAGAACCTCAGAATTTCCTATTAATCATTTCTTGAGTTATACCGTCTCTCTCTGCAGTGCTATGCCCAGCGTCGTAAATTAAGATGAGCAGTATGCTTTCTAGGTAGGATGTTACGTTATTTCAAGTTATATGAACATTAGGAGGAAAAAAATAACAATGAACTAATACAGGCTGGAACATAAAACACCGTCTGGGATGAAATGCATTGAAAAAAAGATTAAAAAAAAATATTTATTACCAAAAAAAATAAAAGTAGGTTGACAACTACATGAATATATATTGACAACTTCAATAAGAAAATTTATAATGTAAGAAAATACTAGTATCTCTCTACACTTCAGTCCCACAATAACTAGACTAAAAATGAAAGATATGACAAAAAAAAAAAGTTCACATATTAGACTCATATTCTTACAAAGCCAGAAGAAGGTTTTTCAATAAGCCACACATTTAGTAAAAAAAATCACTCACAAAGGTTCAATAAAGATTACTATATTCCTAAAGCTAATCTCAATGCAAAAGTGTGCGCACCGTAGAATTGTCCTCCTCCTACAACCTTACTGAAAGAGTAAACAGATTCTCCACAAGCAACATTTAATCACAGCAAGGTCAATTCACAATAATATCTAGACCCGTCAAATTTACTCACACTTGGGAGCTTCTTTCAATATGAAAATTCAATTGCATGCATGATACTTAATGTGGCTTCCAAAGGCAATTGTACTTTTATCTTTTTTTAGCATACTGAACCACACAAATGTTCTACAGAAGTGAACTCACTCTAAGACTTGCACATTACACAATACACTCATATAAGGAAAGTATATATATCTTGGTTGTATTGACTTGTGTTTTATAAAGTGCAGCTTAAATGTTATTTGGGAAGTAATGACTGGAGATAGGAAATTTAGTTAATTTTGGTTTGTTGTGTCTCCAATTTCACATTCGGTTTCCTTGGTTACCTCTTTGTGAAATCTACTACACATCCTTGTTTATTTTTATGCATCTAGTAGTTTTCCACCGACGGCCTTGCCCAGCTTTTCAACAGCCGGGTCATCCATGTATGTTCATATGTCAGAGTGAATGGATTTAATGCACCTTTCATGTTATCAGTGAAATATTTCCGCAGATACGACACTTTATTATATGCTAATCACAAAAGCAAACACACGTGTAAATAAACCTTCAACAATGTTGCTATTCTTCATGTTAGTAAGTTTACTCTAATTTAAGTTTAGCATTTGGCACTGTTCTAATTACTGTTGTTCACCGTGGAATTCGTAAAACCTAATTTCTAAAACTGATTAACATCTGGGCTGCTCAGAATGACAATGCAGCATTCAGGAACCATAAATTTCAAAATGCCATTTAATTTTTTCTAGACCTAAACCCTGATCTTTAAAACCCTACTGGGTGTAGGAACTGCTGCCAGCTACCTGCTAAGAAAAGAAAGAAAGGAATTCTGAGAATAATGGACAGGAGCTCAACTAACAGAAAATATAGAAAAAAAAACATTAAACAAAAAATCACAAGCGATAAATTTTTTAGTACAGTAATACATACAAAAATTTGTATTTATCCCATAAAGTCTTTTTTTCCACAACTTTTATCAGAGGATGTATGGTACCTCTGCATTGCTCTCCCTCACTACTTCTCCTAACACACTTCCTAACCTGAGCCTGAAAGTAGCAAGAATGGATAGAGCAGGGTCAAACCCCTTCAGGTGGAAGAAGCTACTGGTGATCAATGCTGCAATTTGGAAAAGGCCAGGACCTTCATAAAACCTGAGCCAATTAGCATGGCTGTCCCAAAAGGCACAGGTGCAGTCTTCCTCAAAGACCATAACCTTTGATACATATCACATGGAGGATGGAGTACTTTATACATCCCCTCCACCACTACCTCAATATTGCCCTACATATAAGTAGATGAGGAGAGTAGCACCTATCCAATTCTTAGAACTGGTATCTCTAAGCTTGACAGGTGCTTCCATGTCTGACCATAAATAGGTTCATGGTACATGAAGACTAAAGATTATGTTCTTGTTCACCCATACTAGATTTATTTTGTCTCCTTATAATACGAACTCTCAAATCCAAATGGATCTAGGAGGCAGATAGTGACAAGGTCTAGTTCCATATCTGGGAAATAGTTCCTAGTGCCAGAGAGCAAACGAAGTACAGTGTATCCTATCTCTGATAAACATGAGTAATTATTTGGTTGGCATGGCCTCTTCAGCACAGTCCACAGTGCAGGACCGGTACCGAGCAAATTTATTTCCTTTCAAAAGTACCAAATCCTTCTGGATAAAATGAGATAGAGGAGGTATGATGTAGCCTTCCTTCCACTGATCATTGAGGAGAGTAAGTCAAGCAAGCTATGGTTCTGTGACAATGAAAATGGCGGATGGGGCCCCTCAGCCCCTGACCCGTGGCTGACAACTGCCCTTGAGGTGCCATCTTCTCAATTTGGTAATAAGTATCCCAAACAGAAAGGTGAGCAGCAATCCTCCATCCAGATGGTAAAGGTGGAGGAGGGCACCCTAGCTCTTCCTACACCTGGTCAAGGGACCATACATCTCAAGCCAGCCTTTCTACTGGGTTTGTTAAGCCAGCCATACGGACCACGTCCCTGCAGCATGGGGCAGCACATTTTTGCCTGCAGCAGTCAAAGACAATAGTGGCTCTTTTGTGACATGAGGGTGAGTGAAGCTTCCTTCTTTTCCCAGATGTCATTAACCATCAACGTTGTTAACGATTTAGTGTCCATGAAGACATATTCCTATTCTAAAGGATGAAAGATTTGTATACACACAAGAGCAATTGTTAGAATTTTCAGTTAGATAACTGAATCTAACCAGCCTCAAGAAGGAAGCCATATGAAACTCAGGTAAGATTCATAAAAATAATGTTAAAAGACTTAAATATATCTTTAGCTTTATTAAACTGCAATTGTACACTAGATTTACAGCAAATCAATGAGAAGTTACTTAATTCCTAGAGTATATATATCAAGGGGATAGCATTCTTAAAAGTAAGTAAAAAATTCAATAAGAGAAAACACTTACCAAGCTAAGGTCCTAGTTAGAGGTGAATGCTTCAAACGACTGTATCGAACAGCCCTTAGAGGACTATCAGTACCTAAATTCTTCAATATATCTCTGGTGCTAGAAAAAAAGAAGTAAAAACTAAATAATTTATCTCCTGTAACCAGACATACAGTAAACCAGATCTCAATCTAAATTACAACATAAAATACATACTAACAATAGTACCAGGTTAAATTCAAAATGCAAGTAATAGTTCTCTAATTCAAGCAATAATATCTTTCATTGATATTTGCAAGACTTATTTTCTTTACAAACTCCCATTATAATATCTGCCTTCTTACTGGATGCAACATTTTACAAGTAAATATAACATATAAATACTGTGAAATCAGTTTTGTTCTAGCAGGATAAATTCTCACATGGTTTGCACAAGATATTTAGCGCAAATTCAAGTACGCACCATTATAAAACTACCATCCGAAAAATAAACATATCATTTTGCCTCTTACTTATGTTTTAACTGAATAATCGACTCCATTGGCCCTCACTGATAATAATACTTATATTTACGACAGTAGTTTGGTATTATTCCTTTTATCTTTTTATTTCTCTTTCAAAAGTGTATATGTACTGTAATGAATTATTGTTGTCATCAGTGTAACAAAACTGTGTAAGACTAATGATATTATAATAAGGTGTATATACCCCTAATTAATTAAAATCATCTTTTTTCTTTAATTTTATTTTGATCTTTGTATTGGTAATGCAATGATGATGAGTACGCATTTCATTTCTATCTATGTAAAGCGAAATTGGACAAATTTTTCCACATTTAAATTTGTTCATGCGGTGCCGGTAAACTATTGCTTCCTTTGAGTTCACAGCTATGGCTGGGTCAGGCAGACCTGATACCAATAGTGCAGGGGGATAACTTTGCCACTTTTCATCCATTGAAGAATACTGCAAGATATACTGTAGTTTGCTGTTTTAAAACAAACAGAAACTTAATTTTGCCACCAAATACAATAGGAGAAGTGGTTCTATTTAAAAAACAAAAAAACAAAAATCACAGTGAAAAGTTGAAAAGTAAATAAATACACAAATGAGATTATAGTTTTAGGATTATTGGTTAGGTGCCAGTTACCTGAATTAAAAGTCTCTGAGGTAAAGTGTCAATTAAACCCAATTACTGTGACAGTGGATATGTCAGTTTGTTGCTACCAAACATGCCGTTCTTATTATTATTATTATTATTATTATTATTACTTGCTAAGCTACAACAATAGTTGGAAAAGCAGGATGCTATAAGCCCAGGGGTCCCAACAGGTAAAATAGCCCAGTGAGGAAAGTAAACAAGGAAAAATAAAATATTTTAAGAACAGCATTAGAATAAATATTTCCTATATAAACTATAAAACTTTAACAAAACAAGAGGAAGAGAAATTAGATAGAATAGTGTGCCCGAGTGTACTCTCAAGCAAGAGAACTCTAACTCAATACAGTGGAAGACCATGGTAAAGAGGCTATGGCACTACCCAAGACTAGAGAACAATGGTTTGATTTTGGAGTGTCCTTCTCCCTGAAGAGCTGCTTACCATAGCTAAAGAGTCTCTTCTACCCTTACCAAGAGGAAAGTACCCACTGAACAATTACAGTGCAGTAGTTAACCCCTTGGGTGAAGAATAATTGTTTTGTAATCTCTGTGTTGCCAGGTGTATGAGGTCAGAGGAGAATCTGTAAAGAATATGCCAGACTATTCAGTGTATGTGTTGGCAAAGGGAAAGTGATTCATAACCGGAGAGAAGGATCCAGTATAGTACTGTCTGGCCAGCAAAAGGACTCCATGGGTCTCTAACGGTAGTATCTCAACGGGTGGCTGGTGCCCTCCCCAACCTACTACCTACTACCCTTGCAAATTATTGACATGCTTATACGTAACAGCGGGTGATTATGCAGACATTCTCAAGTATCATTTGATATCAATGGTTTTCTCCTTATAATTGCATGTCCCAAAACTTCACTACCAACTGACTGATATACAGTATGTTCTTAATATCACACCAATCTTCATTATTTGTCTGCTCTTCATCTCTTAAAGTTTCTAAGAATGCAAATTGATTCCTAGATTCAATTGCAAATGCTTCTCTGTGTTCTTCTTCTAAAAGCTTAGTTGTATCAAACCTAGGTATTCTATCTACATTTCTGTTGGGTGCTTTCAGTTTTAATTTCAGTGTGGCAATGAAGAGCTGGTGATCACTAGCAATGTCTGCACATCTATAGATTCTTACACTTCTCAGAGTTTTCCTTCTCTCATTATTAATGGCTATGTTATCTACTTGATTTTTGAAATTACCACATGTATATGTGCTGGAAGGGAGTACCTCCATTAACAAAGTTGTTCGTTAAACAAAAACTTATAAATTGTGCTCATTTTCATTTGCAACTTTGCCAAGACCCTCAACACCCATCACATTCTTTATACCTTAATTATTCCTTTCAACTTTAGCACTGAGGTCACCAATAACAATTTTCATATCTCTCTCTGGGATCTCATCTATTATGCTCTGCAGTTCTTCATAGCTTTTATCTTTCCTTTCTTCAGAGGAATCATTTGTTGGCACATAGCAAACTATAATACTCATATTGCATTGCTTTGATTTAAACTTTGCAAGTAACAATCTACTATTTACAGCTCTCCACTCCGTTACTGCCTTTTCTGCTCTTATACCCCTTCTCTTCCAACTCCATTTGTTCTTCCTGAGTAGATATAAATATTGCCTTGGTTTAAGATTTCTTTACTAATTCTCTTACAATGTGTTTCAATTAGGGCCAAGATATCCACACTAGATTTTATACATTAATCCTCCACTTGCTGTAACTTACCAATCTGATTCATGGTTCTAACATTCCGATTATCAATTTTAAATTTTTCCTTAGTACTGTATGTATAACCCGGGAGATTCCTTGCACCCCACTACTCCTGGGATTGGGGCCATTCAATAATTCTCGCTTTCCATAGACTGACTAAATGCATAGAGAATGAATTGGCTAAATTCATAAAATGATAGCCAGATCCTTGTGATGTACAGTGCCTATCTAATTAAGGCAAGTGACCCTAGACGGTCCATATTAATTCCAGTAAGATCATCCACCAGGCATCAGGAGTAAAAGCCGAAAAGACATTTTGTCTATCGCCTTAAACCCAATAAGTCACACTGCTGCCAGTGACTTCATCGAGATTTAGGGGGGCATTTCCTCAACACCCAAAGTTTTTGTTACTCCACCAAGTTGCTCATCTGCTTATACACTATAACCATTGGCAAACATTGATTGCTAAGATATACCCTCTAGCACGGTAATGAATTGATAAGATATACCACCTAGCACGGTACTGGATTGCTAAGATATACTGCCTAGCACGGTACTACAGCCTAGCACGGTACTACCGCCTAGCACGGTACTACAGCCTAGCACGGTACTACCGCCTAGCACGGTACTATCGTCTAGCACGGTACTATCGTCTAGCACGGTACTATCGTCTGGCACGGTACTACCGCCTAGCACATTACAACCGCCTAGGACGATGTAAATATATACATATATTTAGAATAATTCCTTACTCTAACATGAAAATGCATGTTAACAAATACCTTTTATCCAAGATTGCTTTTGAATACTAATTATTATGAAGAATAAGTTATTACATTTAAGTAATTTAATATCTTTGAATATTTTCCGAGTTACTGAATTTATACATTTTATCATCTTTTAATATTTCCTGAAGTAAAATATAGTAAATAAATTTTTGGCAAAAAGTGGGGGAGGCTATAGTCTCCAGGCCCCCTAATCCTATGCCCTCCTAAATAAAGAAAACATTCAATCATAAGGTTCCAGAGGCAAACTACAAAGAAACCAGCCCACACATTCACCCCAAGCCTCTCCAGTCTGCATCCAAGTTTCTTCAAGGCGAATATAAGCAGAAACATTATCCTGCTCAGGCACTGGCCCAAATCCCAAGTACTTTAGGATTTTCTCTTAGGAATAAGAGCAATCAGAAGCAGACCAGGTGAAGCCAGAGTGATGTTTAGTCTCGTAAAGGTAAAGGACCTTAACAATGAATGTCCTCAGGTTGGGGGTCGTCTCCATTGTTTTCTGGGACATCGGACCTTTTATCGTGGCAACAAAGCATAGTCTCGAAAGATCTGGGTTGGTCGTGGATTTCCAAACCACCTTCCCAACAATAATTCTATCAAAAGAAAACCCTGAACCTCGACTCCTTTGTCACCAGAATGTGAGTAATTGAGCCATAGAAAAGTAAAATTCCAGGCCAGACTATTCTATTCGGTGTACAGAAAACAAACTCTCGACAGAAGATGGCTCATCGACCTATTTTACCTCAACAAACACATCAGATGCCAGATGTAACACATGTAAGAGGACAACCAGTACGCATGTCTGCCAATTACTACACCTAGGGGCTTGGACCCAGCTCCACAGCTATCTGTATATTCACCCACACACATATTCCTGTATGTGAAAATACAAGGCAATAGACAACTGTATTGAAAATCAATGGGTTATTCGTTTGTCCAAAACAATCATCTAATTGCTACATTAACAGGATTTAAAACTGCTATACAGCTATATAGGCTAGTGATACTATACTGTATAGCCCACAGAACTGTTGTTCCCATCCCTGCCCAACTTTACTAAGACTAGATACTATCAAAACATATTTTAATTCATAAATTCAAATTAGTCACATAATAGTTTTTGTTAATTTTTAAACGCAGTTAACTACTGACAGTTAACCATCAAACAATTGTATCAATAAAATAATCATTCATAAAATCAGGATATGCTAGCCTACCCATAATTATAGGTTAGCAATAAGGGTAGAAAAAACTTCCATTTATTTTCATAACAATCACTATATACTGTATATACACTTGCATCCATGCTAAACATGATAGCAGGGGTGAAAAGATGAATCATGCAGGTAATTAAATAACCAAACATTTGTAAGTTTGACTAAAGGGATGGAAAAGGGAAGTTAAAAGGCTATGCAAGATAAAAATAATACGTTATGAAACTAAAATTAAAAAGATATGCCAAATTTTAACAGTGGAAGGAGTGGAATAACATCTAAAATCCCCTCAATGTTGTAAAGAAAGCTGAGAGTAACAGCTAGTAATGCCGAACGCATCAAAAATAAAAACAAACGCCTAAACTACTGATGGCAAATGGTACAATCTTTCTATCCGAAGATAGTACCTGGACATAAGAAATGTTTATCGACTAGTAAGGCCAGGTAGTTGCAGACGATGCTTTCGGATTTGTTTATCTGGAGGTATTTGTATACGAAAATACATAAAGAATGTTTGTATAGTGTTTCAATGTTCACTTATCTATTGAATATATCACTATTACAGTAGTAGACGTGTGGTTGGATGTATGATAGAGGCCACCTGTATGTATAGTGACGGTTGACGAAGAATAGGGCTGTTTAAGGGCATGGCTTGTAGGTTTGGTTAGAGGGGGTGAAATTAGTTAGTATCCCTTTTTTATGCACGTTTGGGGGAGCTGACCACTCATATATAATGGCCCCGACCTGTATCCGTAGGCCCCTATTACTGATAATCATAATAGACCTATCACTGTATCAGTCACAAATGTTGACATGCGACCTGTGGGTTTGAATGACTGCACAGACATTGAAGAAAAAAATTCTCATACCTACACATCATTATTATTATTTATTATTATTATTATTATTATTATTATTATTATTATTATTATTATTATTATTACTTGCTAAGCTACACCCCTAGTTGGAAATGCAGGATGCTAAAAGCCTAGGGGCTCCAATATTGAAAATACCCCAGTGAGGATAGGGAGCAAGGAAAAATAGAATATTTTGAGAACAGAAACATTAAGATAAATATCGCCTATATAAACAAAACAGGAGTAAGAGATTAAGATAGTGTGCCCGAGTGTACCTTCAATCAAGAGAACTCCACTCCAAGATAGTGGAGGACCATGGTACAAAGGCTATGGCACTACCCAAGAATAGAGAATATTGAAGTAAAATATTGTATAATATTGTATCTAACCCATTTCAGAATTCTGCAATATTGGGGTAAAAATATGTAATTTTCACTTTTATGACTTTTCTCGACTGAAATACATATCTGGTTGCCAGACATAGAAAAATTTTTTGCGTCACATTGAGTAGGTATAGAATTTGAGCCTCATATATAGTATAATCAAAATCATGAATAATATTTTATCTAACCCATTTCAGAATTCTGCGATATTGGGGTAAAAATGTGTAATTTTCACTTTTTTGACTTTTCTCGACTTAAATACATATCTGGTTGCCAGACATAGAAACAATTTTTGCGTCACATTGAGTTGGTATAGAATTTGAGCCCCATACATAGTATAATCAGAATCATGAATAATATTGTATCTAACCCATTTCAGAATTCTGCAATATTGGGGTAAAAATATGTAATTTTCACTTTTATGACATTTCTCGACTGAAATACATATCTGGTTGCCAGACATAGAAACAATTTTTGCGTCACATTGAGTTGGTATAGAATTTGAGCCCCATACATAGTATAATCAGAATCATGAATAATATTCTATCTAACCCATTTCAGAAATCTGCGATAGAGGGGTAAAAATGGGTAATTTTCACTTTTTTGACTTTTCTCGACTTAAATACATATCTGGTTGCCAGACATAGAAACAATTTTTGCGTCACATTGAGTTGGTATAGAATTTGAGCCCCATATATAGTATAATCAGAATCATGAATAATATTGTATCTAACCCATTTCAGAATTCTGCAATATTGGGGTAAAAATATGTAATTTTCACTTTTATGACATTTCTCGACTGAAATACATATCTGGTTGCCAGAAATAGAAACAATTTTTGCGTCACATTGAGTTGGTATAGAATTTGAGCCCCATACATAGTATAATCAGAATCATGAATAATATTCTATCTAACCCATTTCAGAAATCTGCGATAGAGGGGTAAAAATGGGTAATTTTCACTTTTTTGACTTTTCTCGACTGAAATACATATCTGGTTGCCAGACATAGAAACAATTTTTGCGTCACATTAAGTTGGTATAGAATTTGAGCCCCATATATAGTATAATCAGAATCATGAATAATATTGTATCTAACCCATTTCAGAATTTTGCGATATTGGTGTAAAAATGAGTAAATTTCACTTTTTTTTACTTTTCTCGGCTGAAATACATAGCTGGTTGCCAGACATAGAAACAATTTTTGCGTCATATTGAGTTGGTATAGAATTTGATCCCCATACATAGTATAATCAAAATCATGAATAATATTGTATCTAACCCATTTCAGAATTCTGCGATAGAGGGGTAAAAATGGGTAAATTTCACTTTTTTTACTTTTCTCGACTGAAATACATATCTGGTTGCCAGACATAGAAACAATTTTTGCGTCACATTGAGTTGGTATAGAATTTGACCCCCTAACTTATTATAATCAGAATCATGAATAATATTGTATCTAACCCATTTCAGAATTCTACGATATTGGTGTAAAAATGGGTAAATTTCACTTTTTTTACTTTTCTCGACTGAAATACATATCTGGTTGCCAGACATAGAAACAATTTTTGCGTCACATTGAGTTGGTATAGAATTTGAGCCCCATACATGGTATAATCAGAATCATGAATAATATTGTATCTAACCCATTTCAGAATTCGGCGATAAAGGGGTAAAAATGGGTAAATTTCACTTTTTTGACTTTTCTCGACTGAAATACATAGCTGGTTGCCAGACATAGAAACAATTTTTGCGTCACATTGAGTTGGTATAGAAATTGAGCCCTATACATAGTATAATCAAAATCATGAATAATATTGTATCTAACCCATTTCAGAAATCTGCGATAGAGGGGTAAAAATGGGTAAATTTCACTTATTTTACTTTTCTCGACTGAAATACATATCTGGTTGCCAGACATAGAAACAATTTTTGCGTCACATTGAGTTGGTATATAATTTGATCCCCATACATAGTATAATCAAAATCATTAATAATATTGTATCTAACCCATTTCAGAATTCCTCGATAGAGGGGTAAAAATGGGTAAATTTCACTTTTTTTACTTTTCTCGACTGAAATACATATCTGGTTGCCAGACATAGAAACAATTTTTGCGTCACATCGAGTTGGTATAGAATTTGAGCCCCATACATGGTATAATCAGAATCATGAATAATATTGTATCTAACCCATTTCAGAATTCCTCGATAGAGGGGTAAAAATGGGTAATTTTCACTTTTTTGACATTTCTCGACTGAAATACATATCTGGTTGCCAGACATAGAAACAATTTTTGCGTCAAATTGAGTTGGTATAGAATTCGAGCCCCATACATAGTATAATCAGAATCATGAATAATATTGTATCTAACCCATTTCAGAATTCCTCGATAGAGGGGTAAAAATGGGTAATTTTCACTTTTTTTACTTTTCTCGACTGAAATACATATCTGGTTGCCAGACATAGAAAAAATTTTTGCGTCAAATTGAGTTGGTATAGAATTCGAGCCCCATACATAGTATAATCAGAATCATGAATAATATTGTATCTAACCCATTTCAGAATTCTGCAATAGAGGGGTAAAAACGGGTAATTTTCACTTTTTTGACTTTTCTCGACTGAAATACATATCTGGTTGCCAGACATAGAAACAATTTTTGCGTCACATTGAGTTGGTATGGAATTCGAGCCACATACATAGTATAATCAAAATCATGAATAATATTGTATCTAACCCATTTCAGAATTCCTCGATAGAGGGGTAAAAATGGGTAATTTTCACTTTTTTGACTTTTCTCGACTGAAATACATATCTGGTTGCCAGACATAGAAACAATTTTTGCGTCAAATTGAGTTGGTATAGAATTCGAGCCCCATACATAGTATAATCAGAATCATGAATAATATTGTATCTAACCCATTTCAGAATTCCTCGATAGAGGGGTAAAAATGGGTAATTTTCACTCTTTTGACTTTTCTCGACTGAAATACATATCTGGTTGCCAGACATAGAAACAATTTTTGCGTCAAATTGAGTTGGTATAGAATTCGAGCCCCATACATAGTATAATCAGAATCATGAATAATATTGTATCTAACCCATTTCAGAATTCCTCGATAGAGGGGTAAAAATGGGTAATTTTCACTTTTTTGACTTTTCTCGACTGAAATACATATCTGGTTGCCAGACATAGAAAAAATTTTTGCGTCAAATTGAGTTGGTATAGAATTCGAGCCCCATACATAGTATAATCAGAATCATGAATAATATTGTATCTAACCCATTTCAGAATTCCTCGATAGAGGGGTAAAAATGGGTAATTTTCACTTTTTTGACTTTTCTCGACTGAAATACATATCTGGTTGCCAGACATAGAAAAATTTTTTGCATCAAATTGAGTTGGTATAGAATTCGAGCCCCATACATAGTATATTCAGAATCATGAATAATATTGTATCTAACCCATTTCAGAATTCTGCAATAGAGGGGTAAAAACGGGTAATTTTCACTTTTTTGACTTTTCTCGACTGAAATACATATCTGGTTGCCAGACATAGAAACAATTTTTGCGTCACATTGAGTTGGTATAGAATTTGAGCCCCATACATAGTATAATCAGAATCATGAATAATATTGTATCTAACCCATTTCAGAATTCTGCGATAGAGGGGTAAAAATGGGTAATTTTCACTTTTTTGACTTTTCTCGACTGAAATACATATCTGGTTGCCAGACATAGAAAAAATTTTTGCGTCACATTGAGTTGGCATAGAATTTGAGCCCCATACATAGTATAATCAGAATCATGAATAATATTGTATCTAACCCATTTCAGAATTTTGCGATATTGGTGTAAAAATGAGTAAATTTCACTTTGTTCCGTAACCGAAATACAAACCACGCTATTTACAAAGGGTTTACTTTTAGCGCAGCTGAAATGACGAGCCAATAGTTTTTAACGAGGGTTAATTACCCCCGCGCTAGTTAGCGGGGGGTGGGGAAGGGTAGCTTGCTACCCCTCCCCCCTCCACACACCGGTGACTTGCTTCACTTCACTTTTGGCTCGGCGGTGATCAGACGTGTCTGTTCATCGCCTTCGTGACAGCCTTTAATTTTCTTCTTTTTCTTTTCAGCTTGTGTGATTGGTTGGAAGTTGACCTTCAGTTATTTTCTTTTTTTTTTTTTTTTTTTTTAATATGCGTACATGCCCTGGAGTTGCCGGCCGTCCTTGTGGGACTTTCATGTCGGACGTGATTACGGATCCTCACACCCTCTGCCCTCAATGTCGGGGCCGACGGTGCGACCAGGATAACATGTGCCGTGAGTGCAGGGAGTGGTCTGCCTCCCAGTGGGAGAGGTTTGGCCGTCGGCGTAAGAAGAAGTCCAAGAGAGACCGTTCTCCTCCGGGGTTAGCCTTGAAGGAGGAAGGTTCTCGGGACTCTTCTTCCGCCGCCCAAACCTCCTCCGAAGCTCCCCCTCGTCCGCCTCCTAAGGAGAGTCGTCCGAGTGGGAGCGCAGGCCCTTGTTCTGTTTCCCTACCTTCGGTGGGGGGAGAGGGCGTCGCCTCCCATAGCGAGGCGGTTCCCCCTCCTCCTCCGGGGGAGGTTATTGATAATAATACTTTATCCAGTGATGATCTGTTGCAGATTTGGTCGTCCCTGGGGCTTAAGGGCTTGCCCTCCAGGGTCGCTCTTATTGACCTTGTCTCGTTGGGGGCCGCTGTTAAACAGTCGCCGGTGGTAGTGGAGGTAGACCCTCTGTCTATTGTCGACGTCGTGGTGACAGAGGCCTCCGACGTGGCTGGGCCTTCCGACGCAGGTGCTGTTGCTGGTGATGGTGCTCTAGGCTCTCCTCCTCCTTCCGTGCATCCTTCGAAGGGGGAAGTGAGTCCTTCGGTCTCGACTGCTGCCCAGCTTCCTTCTGAGGGAAGTGTTTTGAAGGAGACTCCCCTTCGGAGGACCGATGGTCCCGACGATCTCCCCCGAGGCCGCCTCCGCCGTAAGGCTCACCGCCCTCTACGCCACAAGGGCCTCCCTTCCCCTTACAGGGGGACTAAGAGGCGCCTTTTTGGGTCTTCGTCCTCCGGGGGGGACTCTCCTCGTCAGCCTCAACCGACTGCTCCGCCCTCCTTGAACCTCTCTGCGGACCGCTCACCATCTCCTGCCGGATCTTCGCCTTCTGGAGAACTCGTCACCCGACGGGCAACGGTCCCTTCGGGGCTAAGGGATTCTTCCCTTACGCGAGCAGGGCCAGCGCACAAGCGCTCTCCTGCTCGCCAGCGATCTCCTGCTCGCCAGCGATCTCCTGCTCGCCAGCGATCTCCTGCTCGTCGACGATCTCCTGCTCGCCGACGCTCACCTGCTCGTCGGCTCTCTCCTGAGGTTCGCCCCCCTCGCCAGCGCTCTCCTGCTCGTCAGCTCTCTTCCGAGCGTCAGCGCTCATTTGAGGACCATCGCCCTGCGGTCTCTGACCACCCTTTAGTTCCTGCTGAACTCCCTGCTCACCATCCACCTGGTCCTGTGGCTACGCAACATCGTGCTGCGCGTGTGTCAGAAACACATGTTCGCCAACACGCCAGCGATCTTCCCGTTCCTGCTCGTGAACCTATCCTCTCACAGGACACGCGTTGACCTTCTGCTCGCCAGCGATCACCAGCTCGCCAGCGATCACCAGCTCGCCAGCGATCACCAGCTCGCCAGCGATCACCTTCACATGCTGCCCGCCATCGCACGAACCTGCATGATCGCCCGCTTACGCATGCTGCTCCTCATCGCAATACCCTGAACGATCGCCCTCCTGCGGATGCTGATCACCATCGCACCCTTTCTCGCGATCATTCACCTGCGCATGCTGCTTGCCATCGCACAACCCTGCACGATCGCCCGCTTACGCATGCTGCTCCTCATCGCAATACCCTGAACGATCGCCCTCCTGCGGATGCTGATCACCATCGCACCCTTTCTCACGATCATTTACCTGCGCATGCTGCTCGCCATCGCACAACCCTGCACGATCGCCCGCTTACGCATGCTGCTCCTCATCGCACAACCCTGAACGATCGTCTTCCTGCGGATGCTGATCACCATCGCACCCTTTCACGCGATCATTCACCTGCGCATGCTGCTCGCCATCGCACAACCCTGAACGATCGCCCGCTTACGCATGCTGCTCCTCATCGCGCAACCCTGAACGACCGCCCTCTTGCGCGCAATCATTCACCTACACATGCTGCTCGCCATCGCTTACCATCACGTGGTCATTATCGCCAGCGATCTTCTTCACCTACGCGGCAGCACGATCCCTCGCCGTCGCGCCATCGCTTGCGTTCGTCGCCTCGGACACGTGTTCATTTACCTGCCCACCCTCACGCCCACTCGCCTGCGCGCCCGCGTGATCGCTCGCCTGCGCGCCCGCGCGACCGCTCGCCTGCGCGCCCGCGCGACCGCTCGCCTGTGCGCCCGCGCGATCACCCGCGCAACCATTCGCCTTTGCGCGACCGTTCACCCTCGCGCGACCATAGTTCGCGGCGAATTCCACAGCCGGTGGTAGCAGCAGGGACGCGTGCTCCTAGACGGCACTCGGGATCACCTCCATCCAAGCACAGGTTAGTATTGCAGGACGAGGACAGGTCATTACAGCATTCTTCCCCACCTTCTTTTCAGGCAGGTACCGTCGTGTCCACTCCAAAGGATCGCCCGATCCCTTTCACCTTAGCGAGGATTTCGGACTCTGTGTCCTTTGAGCAGCAGACTTGGTTTGGTCCGCTGGCACGGGCGTTAGTGAGGGTTATGAAACCAGCACTCGCCGGCCAGGGTAACAAACCAGCGGCTGTCTCTCCTACGCTGAAGAGAAAGAGAGGAGTGGACTTCGTGGTGACTTCCCCCAGGGCGAAGTTGGTTCCCAAGAGGTCGGTCTCGAGGGTCCCCTCTCCTGCACGAGTACTCTCTCCTTCTCCCGTGGACGAGGCCTTTCCGTCCTCAGGTGAGTCCAGTGGACCGGTAGTCTTCCCCCCGGCACCAGGGGGGGAGACTTCGCTTCAGGCAGGAGAATCGTCTCGTGAGGAAGGGGCCCCTCGAACCTCGTTGTTGGGATCCTGTATCCCTCCTAGGAGGGAGCCCAAGGATTCCAAGACCATCCCTAAATCCTCTGCAAGGATTCGACAGGAACCCACGACTACCCAGGGGAATGTCCACGTATCACCCCAGGAAGAGATTCCTGGGGCAGGAGACTTAGCTGCCAGCCCGCAGGGAGGAGAACAGCAAGAGTCCGAACATGCCTTCTGGCAGGTCCTAAGCCTGATAAGGCAACTTAACAGTCTTACGGATCCAGTCATCCCCCCCCGTGAAGGCAAAGACACAATTCTGGATGAAGTGTTCGACGTTCGGAAGGCCCCTAAGACCAGTGCAGCTCTGCCCTGGTCTCGGGGGCTGAAGAGTGCCAGAGCTAGGGCCAATGCTCAGCTCGCACTTCTTGCCTCCTCCAGTCGTTCCACTGCCGGGAACAAACTCATCCCTCCTCCTCGCCTTCAGCAGAGGAGGTATTTCGAGATCCTGGGTGAGCACAACCTCGCTCTTCCGCTCCATCACTCTGTGGAGGAGCTGGCGAAGGGAGTTCCCTTGGAGAAACTCTCTGCCCGGCAGGTGTCGTTCTCGGCGGCAGAGATCCTTAACCACGAGAAGGTCGCTAAGTGTGCCATGCAGGCCACTTTGTGGCTGGACTTCTGGTTAGGATCTCTGGGCATCCTATTGCGATCTGAGGACTTGTCCAAGGAGACCAATAGGAAGGCCCTAGAGACCTTCTTGCTCTTGGGCACCCGCTCCATCGAGTTCTTGGCGCACCAGGTTACCACCCTGTGGGCCAACTCGGTGTTGAAGCGTCGCGATGCTGTGTCCGAGATATTCCATCCGAAGGTCCCCGCCGTAGATGTGTGTAGGCTCCGACATGCCTCCCTCCTGGGGGAGAGCCTGTTTGAGCCTCAAGACTTGGAGCGAACGGCTGAGAGGTGGAGGAAATCCAGCACGGACTCCCTCCTCCACAGGGCCCTTACAACTCGGCCCTATAAGCCTCCAGCCCCGCCACAACAGCAGCAACAGCCTCATAAGGCTCCAAAACAGGCACCGGCAGCTAAGAAAGTGGTGTCTAAGCCCCTGCCTTTTCCAGCCAAGGTCAAGAGGGGTGGTAAGTCCTCCAGGGGAGGCAAGACTACTAGGGGTGGCGGCCGCGGCCGCAAGCCCTAGGGGTGGCAGTCCCCCTGCGTGTCCACCTGTGGGGGGATGCCTTCAGCGTTGCGTCCGCAGGTGGCAACATCTCGGGGCCGATGCTTGGACGATCTCAGTGATCGGCCAAGGTTATCGCGTCCCGTTCACGTCATCTCAACCTCCCCTGACAGCGAATCCAGTGTCGTTGAGCTCCTATGCCATGGGATCGGCAAAGGGGCTGGCCCTTCAGGCCGAAGTCAAGACCATGTTCGAGAAGGGTGCTCTCCAGGAGGTCGTGGACGGCTCTCCAGGCTTCTTCAGTCGACTCTTTCTTGTAAAGAAGGCTACTGGAGACTGGAGACCCGTCATCGATCTCTCGGCTCTGAACAGGTTTGTCAAACAAACCCGGTTCAGCATGGAGACAGCAGACACGGTCAGACTTGCGGTGAGACCACAAGACTTCATGTGTACACTGGATCTAAAGGATGCGTACTTCCAGATCCCAATCCATCCGTCTTCCAGGAAGTACCTGAGATTCTGCCTAGACAACAAGATCTACCAGTTCAAGGTGCTGTGTTTTGGTCTCTCCACAGCTCCTCAGGTGTTCACCAGAGTGTTCACCCTGATTTCGACTTGGGCGCACAGGAACGGCATTCGTCTCCTTCGTTACCTAGACGATTGGCTGATCCTAGCAGACTCGGAGTCGACCCTTCTTCGACACCGAGACAGGCTTCTAGATCTTTGCCAGGATCTGGGGATCGTGGTAAACCTCGAGAAGTCCTCTCTGCAGCCGTCCCAACGACTGGTTTATCTAGGCATGCTAATAGACACCAATCTCCACAAAGCCTTTCCATCAGACGACCGGATAGCAAGGCTGAGGAGGGTGGCGGAACCTTTCCTCAGGCGAAAAGAACTCCCCGCCCAATCGTGGTTGCGTCTCTTGGGCCACCTATCCTCCCTGGCCCGTCTGGTTCCAAGCAGCCGCCTCAGGATGAGATCCCTTCAATGGCGGCTCAAGTCCCGGTGGAATCAAGGATCCGATTCCCCGGACACTCTGATCCCAATGGGGTCTCTGGAACAGACGGACTTGCGGTGGTGGCTGGCCGACGAGAACCTGCGAAAGGGAGTGAGTCTTCTCGTCCTTCCCCCGGAATTGACTCTGTTTTCGGACGCGTCAAAAGAAGGGTGGGGGGCGCACGTTCTGAACCAGAGGGCCTCAGGCCTTTGGTCAGAATCAGAAAAGTGCCTACACATCAACCTGCTAGAATTGAAGGCCGTCTTTCTGGCCCTTCAACAGTTCCAACGGTTCCTGGCGGGTCACTCCGTGGTGGTGATGAGCGACAACACCACGGTAGTGGCTTATATCAACAAGCAGGGAGGCACTTTTTCGCAACAGCTATCCCATCTTGCAGTAGAGACTCTGAGGTGGACCGAAACCCACTCGATAACACTATCAGCTCGCTTCATTCCTGGCAAGAGGAATGTGCTCGCCGACAGTCTGAGCAGGGCTTCGCAGATAGTGAGTACCGAGTGGTCTTTGGATCCTCAGATAGCCAACAAAGTCCTGACTTTGTGGGGTTCCCCGACGGTGGACTTGTTCGCGACAGCCTTGAACTTCAAGCTGCCCCTGTACTGCTCACCAGTCCCGGACCCCAAGGCACTCTGGCAAGATGCTTTCCAGCAACGGTGGGACAACATCGACGTGTACGCCTTCCCACCATTCTGTCTGATAAGAAGGGTGCTCAACAGGACCAGACTATCGGTCAACTGTTCCATGACTCTAGTAGCTCCGCTATGGCATCACGCGGAATGGTTTCCGGACCTTCTGCAACTCCTGACGGAACTCCCAAGGGAGCTTCCTCCACGACACGAGCTTCTCAGACAACCCCACTCCGGTGTCCCTCACAGGGCCGTAGCCTCGCTTCGGCTTCACGCCTGGAGACTATCCAGCGTCTCCTCGCGGAGAGAGGCTTTTCGCAACAGGTTGCGGAGAGAATGTCTCGGCACCTGCGAAGGTCCTCTGAGGGAGTCTACCAAGCGAAGTGGAGAGTCTTTTGTGGTTGGTGTCGTGGAAGGGGTATCTCTCCACTCGATGCCACTATTCCAGCAATAGCGGACTTCCTTGTGTATCTGCGAGAAGAAATGCGCCTTTCTGTCTCGGCAGTGAAAGGCTATCGCTCAGCCTTAAGCTTGGCCTTCAGATTGAAGGGCGTGGATATTTCTTCATCGCTAGAACTCTCTTTACTCATACGTAGCTATGAGCTTACCTGCCCCCAGTCGGAAGTGAGACCCCCTCCTTGGAACGTGGTTCGAGTTCTCAGGTCTCTCAAGAGACCCCCCTTCGAGCCATTACGCCAGGCCTCCGATCGCCACCTGTCTTGGAAGACGGCTTTCCTACTCGCCTTGGCCTCGGCCAAGCGAGTTAGTGAACTTCATGGTCTCTCGTACGACATCGCCCATTCAAGGGGATGGGGGGAGGTAACGTTCAGGTTCGTCCCTGAGTTTGTGGCCAAGACTCAGAATCCTGGAGTGCCGGATCCTCGGTTCGACTCTTTCAGGATCGCGAGTCTCCGTTCTGTAACAAACGACCCAGACCAGCTGCTACTATGCCCAGTGAGGTGTCTGAGGTACTACTTGAAGAGAACGGCTGCAGTCCGTCCTCATGTGCGAGCTTTGTTTGTGAGCACAGGCAGGACAAAGAGGAGGGTCACAAGGAACACCATCTCTGCTTGGATTCGAAGGGTTATCCACCATGCCCTGAATCCTGACCCTCCTCCGTCACGTCGCCCTCGGGCCCACGATGTCAGGGGTATTGCTACATCCCTGGCCTTCAAGAGAAACTTCTCTGTGACGCAGGTACTTCAAGCGGGGGTCTGGAAGCGTCAAACGACCTTCACAGCCCACTACCTGCAAGACGTGACCCACAGGAGCCTCGATACGTTCTCTATCGGCCCTGTGGTGGCTGCACAACAGCTGGTCTAACCTCAGGCTCCTTTTTGGACAAGTAGCAGTAGGTTGAGGGCGTTGTTACCCGGTCTTAGTCTGTGTGAATGAAAGAGTATGTCTGACCCTTACTTCTTTCTTCATTCTCCCCTCTCTTGGGGAAGCAGCATCCTGGTCCTCGCATAGCTGACCTCGACCTCTGCAGGTAACCCATGCTTCTTTGTGCTCCTAGTATTAAGCTTAATACTGTTGCGTCTCCCATACCCTGACGAGGTGGTATGGGGAACGTCCTATCCTAGAATTCCTATCTGAAGGTCTCAAGGTCAACTTCATAGGACGAGTCACACTCTCCTCCTCACACTACTTATGTAGGCCACTCGTTCCTAGCGATGCTAGGAACCTGTGAGGTACAGGGGCTCCCTCTCTCTAGTGCTGCTCACTAAGGGATCGAGCCCCCGGGCAAGCCGAAGTCAGTAAGGCTGGGGACTTTCCACCCTTCCTAAGGGGTAAGTCACCCTTTGTAAATAGCGTGGTTTGTATTTCGGTTACGGAACAAATGACAAATTCGAAGATAATTTGTATTTTTCCTAACCATACAAACCTTAGCTATTTACACATATGTGCCCGCCATCCCTGACCCCCAAGTCAAGTCCTACCTCTAAGTGAAGTGAAGCAAGTCACCGGTGTGTGGAGGGGGGAGGGGTAGCAAGCTACCCTTCCCCACCCCCCGCTAACTAGCGCGGGGGTAATTAACCCTCGTTAAAAACTATTGGCTCGTCATTTCAGCTGCGCTAAAAGTAAACCCTTTGTAAATAGCTAAGGTTTGTATGGTTAGGAAAAATACAAATTATCTTCGAATTTGTCATTTTTTTTACTTTTCTCGGCTGAAATACATAGCTGGTTGCCAGACATAGAAACAATTTTTGCGTCAAATTGAGTTGGTATAGAATTCGAGCCCCATACATAGTATAATCAGAATCATGAATAATATTGTATCTAACCCATTTCAGAATTCTGCAATAGAGGGGTAAAAACGGGTAATTTTCACTTTTTTGACTTTTCTCGACTGAAATACATATCTGGTTGCCAGACATAGAAACAATTTTTGCGTCACATTGAGTTGGTATGGAATTCGAGCCACATACATAGTATAATCAAAATCATGAATAATATTGTATCTAACCCATTTCAGAATTCCTCGATAGAGGGGTAAAAATGGGTAATTTTCACTTTTTTGACTTTTCTCGACTGAAATACATATCTGGTTGCCAGACATAGAAACAATTTTTGCGTCAAATTGAGTTGGTATAGAATTCGAGCCCCATACATAGTATAATCAGAATCATGAATAATATTGTATCTAACCCATTTCAGAATTCCTCGATAGAGGGGTAAAAATGGGTAATTTTCACTCTTTTGACTTTTCTCGACTGAAATACATATCTGGTTGCCAGACATAGAAACAATTTTTGCGTCAAATTGAGTTGGTATAGAATTCGAGCCCCATACATAGTATAATCAGAATCATGAATAATATTGTATCTAACCCATTTCAGAATTCCTCGATAGAGGGGTAAAAATGGGTAATTTTCACTTTTTTGACTTTTCTCGACTGAAATACATATCTGGTTGCCAGACATAGAAAAAATTTTTGCGTCAAATTGAGTTGGTATAGAATTCGAGCCCCATACATAGTATAATCAGAATCATGAATAATATTGTATCTAACCCATTTCAGAATTCCTCGATAGAGGGGTAAAAATGGGTAATTTTCACTTTTTTGACTTTTCTCGACTGAAATACATATCTGGTTGCCAGACATAGAAAAATTTTTTGCATCAAATTGAGTTGGTATAGAATTCGAGCCCCATACATAGTATATTCAGAATCATGAATAATATTGTATCTAACCCATTTCAGAATTCTGCAATAGAGGGGTAAAAACGGGTAATTTTCACTTTTTTGACTTTTCTCGACTGAAATACATATCTGGTTGCCAGACATAGAAACAATTTTTGCGTCACATTGAGTTGGTATAGAATTTGAGCCCCATACATAGTATAATCAGAATCATGAATAATATTGTATCTAACCCATTTCAGAATTCTGCGATAGAGGGGTAAAAATGGGTAATTTTCACTTTTTTGACTTTTCTCGACTGAAATACATATCTGGTTGCCAGACATAGAAAAAATTTTTGCGTCACATTGAGTTGGCATAGAATTTGAGCCCCATACATAGTATAATCAGAATCATGAATAATATTGTATCTAACCCATTTCAGAATTTTGCGATATTGGTGTAAAAATGAGTAAATTTCACTTTGTTCCGTAACCGAAATACAAACCACGCTATTTACAAAGGGTTTACTTTTAGCGCAGCTGAAATGACGAGCCAATAGTTTTTAACGAGGGTTAATTACCCCCGCGCTAGTTAGCGGGGGGTGGGGAAGGGTAGCTTGCTACCCCTCCCCCCTCCACACACCGGTGACTTGCTTCACTTCACTTTTGGCTCGGCGGTGATCAGACGTGTCTGTTCATCGCCTTCGTGACAGCCTTTAATTTTCTTCTTTTTCTTTTCAGCTTGTGTGATTGGTTGGAAGTTGACCTTCAGTTATTTTCTTTTTTTTTTTTTTTTTTTAATATGCGTACATGCCCTGGAGTTGCCGGCCGTCCTTGTGGGACTTTCATGTCGGACGTGATTACGGATCCTCACACCCTCTGCCCTCAATGTCGGGGCCGACGGTGCGACCAGGATAACATGTGCCGTGAGTGCAGGGAGTGGTCTGCCTCCCAGTGGGAGAGGTTTGGCCGTCGGCGTAAGAAGAAGTCCAAGAGAGACCGTTCTCCTCCGGGGTTAGCCTTGAAGGAGGAAGGTTCTCGGGACTCTTCTTCCGCCGCCCAAACCTCCTCCGAAGCTCCCCCTCGTCCGCCTCCTAAGGAGAGTCGTCCGAGTGGGAGCGCAGGCCCTTGTTCTGTTTCCCTACCTTCGGTGGGGGGAGAGGGCGTCGCCTCCCATAGCGAGGCGGTTCCCCCTCCTCCTCCGGGGGAGGTTATTGATAATAATACTTTATCCAGTGATGATCTGTTGCAGATTTGGTCGTCCCTGGGGCTTAAGGGCTTGCCCTCCAGGGTCGCTCTTATTGACCTTGTCTCGTTGGGGGCCGCTGTTAAACAGTCGCCGGTGGTAGCGGAGGTAGACCCTCTGTCTATTGTCGACGTCGTGGTGACAGAGGCCTCCGACGTGGCTGGGCCTTCCGACGCAGGTGCTGTTGCTGGTGATGGTGCTCTAGGCTCTCCTCCTCCTTCCGTGCATCCTTCGAAGGGGGAAGTGAGTCCTTCGGTCTCGACTGCTGCCCAGCTTCCTTCTGAGGGAAGTGTTTTGAAGGAGACTCCCCTTCGGAGGACCGATGGTCCCGACGATCTCCCCCGAGGCCGCCTCCGCCGTAAGGCTCACCGCCCTCTACGCCACAAGGGCCTCCCTTCCCCTTACAGGGGGACTAAGAGGCGCCTTTTTGGGTCTTCGTCCTCCGGGGGGGACTCTCCTCGTCAGCCTCAACCGACTGCTCCGCCCTCCTTGAACCTCTCTGCGGACCGCTCACCATCTCCTGCCGGATCTTCGCCTTCTGGAGAACTCGTCACCCGACGGGCAACGGTCCCTTCGGGGCTAAGGGATTCTTCCCTTACGCGAGCAGGGCCAGCGCACAAGCGCTCTCCTGCTCGCCAGCGATCTCCTGCTCGCCAGCGATCTCCTGCTCGCCAGCGATCTCCTGCTCGTCGACGATCTCCTGCTCGCCGACGCTCACCTGCTCGTCGGCTCTCTCCTGAGGTTCGCCCCCCTCGCCAGCGCTCTCCTGCTCGTCAGCTCTCTTCCGAGCGTCAGCGCTCATTTGAGGACCATCGCCCTGCGGTCTCTGACCACCCTTTAGTTCCTGCTGAACTCCCTGCTCACCATCCACCTGGTCCTGTGGCTACGCAACATCGTGCTGCGCGTGTGTCAGAAACACATGTTCGCCAACACGCCAGCGATCTTCCCGTTCCTGCTCGTGAACCTATCCTCTCACAGGACACGCGTCGACCTTCTGCTCGCCAGCGATCACCAGCTCGCCAGCGATCACCAGCTCGCCAGCGATCACCAGCTCGCCAGCGATCACCTTCACATGCTGCCCGCCATCGCACGAACCTGCATGATCGCCCGCTTACGCATGCTGCTCCTCATCGCAATACCCTGAACGATCGCCCTCCTGCGGATGCTGATCACCATCGCACCCTTTCTCGCGATCATTCACCTGCGCATGCTGCTTGCCATCGCACAACCCTGCACGATCGCCCGCTTACGCATGCTGCTCCTCATCGCAATACCCTGAACGATCGCCCTCCTGCGGATGCTGATCACCATCGCACCCTTTCTCGCGATCATTTACCTGCGCATGCTGCTCGCCATCGCACAACCCTGCACGATCGCCCGCTTACGCATGCTGCTCCTCATCGCACAACCCTGAACGATCGTCTTCCTGCGGATGCTGATCACCATCGCACCCTTTCACGCGATCATTCACCTGAGCATGCTGCTCGCCATCGCACAACCCTGAACGATCGCCCGCTTACGCATGCTGCTCCTCATCGCGCAACCCTGAACGACCGCCCTCTTGCGCGCAATCATTCACCTACACATGCTGCTCGCCATCGCTTACCATCACGTGGTCATTATCGCCAGCGATCTTCTTCACCTACGCGGCAGCACGATCCCTCGCCGTCGCGCCATCGCTTGCGTTCGTCGCCTCGGACACGTGTTCATTTACCTGCCCACCCTCACGCCCACTCGCCTGCGCGCCCGCGTGATCGCTCGCCTGCGCGCCCGCGCGACCGCTCGCCTGCGCGCCCGCGCGACCGCTCGCCTGCGCGCCCGCGCGACCGCTCGCCTGTGCGCCCGCGCGATCACCCGCGCAACCATTCGCCTTTGCGCGACCGTTCACCCTCGCGCGACCATAGTTCGCGGCGAATTCCACAGCCGGTGGTAGCAGCAGGGACGCGTGCTCCTAGACGGCACTCGGGATCACCTCCATCCAAGCACAGGTTAGTATTGCAGGACGAGGACAGGTCATTACAGCATTCTTCCCCACCTTCTTTTCAGGCAGGTACCGTCGTGTCCACTCCAAAGGATCGCCCGATCCCTTTCACCTTAGCGAGGATTTCGGACTCTGTGTCCTTTGAGCAGCAGACTTGGTTTGGTCCGCTGGCACGGGCGTTAGTGAGGGTTATGAAACCAGCACTCGCCGGCCAGGGTAACAAACCAGCGGCTGTCTCTCCTACGCTGAAGAGAAAGAGAGGAGTGGACTTCGTGGTGACTTCCCCCAGGGCGAAGTTGGTTCCCAAGAGGTCGGTCTCGAGGGTCCCCTCTCCTGCACGAGTACTCTCTCCTTCTCCCGTGGACGAGGCCTTTCCGTCCTCAGGTGAGTCCAGTGGACCGGTAGTCTTCCCCCCGGCACCAGGGGGGGAGACTTCGCTTCAGGCAGGAGAATCGTCTCGTGAGGAAGGGGCCCCTCGAACCTCGTTGTTGGGATCCTGTATCCCTCCTAGGAGGGAGCCCAAGGATTCCAAGACCATCCCTAAATCCTCTGCAAGGATTCGACAGGAACCCACGACTACCCAGGGGAATGTCCACGTATCACCCCAGGAAGAGATTCCTGGGGCAGGAGACTTAGCTGCCAGCCCGCAGGGAGGAGAACAGCAAGAGTCCGAACATGCCTTCTGGCAGGTCCTAAGCCTGATAAGGCAACTTAACAGTCTTACGGATCCAGTCATCCCCCCCCGTGAAGGCAAAGACACAATTCTGGATGAAGTGTTCGACGTTCGGAAGGCCCCTAAGACCAGTGCAGCTCTGCCCTGGTCTCGGGGGCTGAAGAGTGCCAGAGCTAGGGCCAATGCTCAGCTCGCACTTCTTGCCTCCTCCAGTCGTTCCACTGCCGGGAACAAACTCATCCCTCCTCCTCGCCTTCAGCAGAGGAGGTATTTCGAGATCCTGGGTGAGCACAACCTCGCTCTTCCGCTCCATCACTCTGTGGAGGAGCTGGCGAAGGGAGTTCCCTTGGAGAAACTCTCTGCCCGGCAGGTGTCGTTCTCGGCGGCAGAGATCCTTAACCACGAGAAGGTCGCTAAGTGTGCCATGCAGGCCACTTTGTGGCTGGACTTCTGGTTAGGATCTCTGGGCATCCTATTGCGATCTGAGGACTTGTCCAAGGAGACCAATAGGAAGGCCCTAGAGACCTTCTTGCTCTTGGGCACCCGCTCCATCGAGTTCTTGGCGCACCAGGTTACCACCCTGTGGGCCAACTCTGTGTTGAAGCGTCGCGATGCTGTGTCCGAGATATTCCATCCGAAGGTCCCCGCCGTAGATGTGTGTAGGCTCCGACATGCCTCCCTCCTGGGGGAGAGCCTGTTTGAGCCTCAAGACTTGGAGCGAACGGCTGAGAGGTGGAGGAAATCCAGCACGGACTCCCTCCTCCACAGGGCCCTTACAACTCGGCCCTATAAGCCTCCAGCCCCGCCACAACAGCAGCAACAGCCTCATAAGGCTCCAAAACAGGCACCGGCAGCTAAGAAAGTGGTGTCTAAGCCCCTGCCTTTTCCAGCCAAGGTCAAGAGGGGTGGTAAGTCCTCCAGGGGAGGCAAGACTACTAGGGGTGGCGGCCGCGGCCGCAAGCCCTAGGGGTGGCAGTCCCCCTGCGTGTCCACCTGTGGGGGGATGCCTTCAGCGTTGCGTCCGCAGGTGGCAACATCTCGGGGCCGATGCTTGGACGATCTCAGTGATCGGCCAAGGTTATCGCGTCCCGTTCACGTCATCTCAACCTCCCCTGACAGCGAATCCAGTGTCGTTGAGCTCCTATGCCATGGGATCGGCAAAGGGGCTGGCCCTTCAGGCCGAAGTCAAGACCATGTTCGAGAAGGGTGCTCTCCAGGAGGTCGTGGACGGCTCTCCAGGCTTCTTCAGTCGACTCTTTCTTGTAAAGAAGGCTACTGGAGACTGGAGACCCGTCATCGATCTCTCGGCTCTGAACAGGTTTGTCAAACAAACCCGGTTCAGCATGGAGACAGCAGACACGGTCAGACTTGCGGTGAGACCACAAGACTTCATGTGTACACTGGATCTAAAGGATGCGTACTTCCAGATCCCAATCCATCCGTCTTCCAGGAAGTACCTGAGATTCTGCCTAGACAACAAGATCTACCAGTTCAAGGTGCTGTGTTTTGGTCTCTCCACAGCTCCTCAGGTGTTCACCAGAGTGTTCACCCTGATTTCGACTTGGGCGCACAGGAACGGCATTCGTCTCCTTCGTTACCTAGACGATTGGCTGATCCTAGCAGACTCGGAGTCGACCCTTCTTCGACACCGAGACAGGCTTCTAGATCTTTGCCAGGATCTGGGGATCGTGGTAAACCTCGAGAAGTCCTCTCTGCAGCCGTCCCAACGACTGGTTTATCTAGGCATGCTAATAGACACCAATCTCCACAAAGCCTTTCCATCAGACGACCGGATAGCAAGGCTGAGGAGGGTGGCGGAACCTTTCCTCAGGCGAAAAGAACTCCCCGCCCAATCGTGGTTGCGTCTCTTGGGCCACCTATCCTCCCTGGCCCGTCTGGTTCCAAGCAGCCGCCTCAGGATGAGATCCCTTCAATGGCGGCTCAAGTCCCGGTGGAATCAAGGATCCGATTCCCCGGACACTCTGATCCCAATGGGGTCTCTGGAACAGACGGACTTGCGGTGGTGGCTGGCCGACGAGAACCTGCGAAAGGGAGTGAGTCTTCTCGTCCTTCCCCCGGAATTGACTCTGTTTTCGGACGCGTCAAAAGAAGGGTGGGGGGCGCACGTTCTGAACCAGAGGGCCTCAGGCCTTTGGTCAGAATCAGAAAAGTGCCTACACATCAACCTGCTAGAATTGAAGGCCGTCTTTCTGGCCCTTCAACAGTTCCAACGGTTCCTGGCGGGTCACTCCGTGGTGGTGATGAGCGACAACACCACGGTAGTGGCTTATATCAACAAGCAGGGAGGCACTTTTTCGCAACAGCTATCCCATCTTGCAGTAGAGACTCTGAGGTGGACCGAAACCCACTCGATAACACTATCAGCTCGCTTCATTCCTGGCAAGAGGAATGTGCTCGCCGACAGTCTGAGCAGGGCTTCGCAGATAGTGAGTACCGAGTGGTCTTTGGATCCTCAGATAGCCAACAAAGTCCTGACTTTGTGGGGTTCCCCGACGGTGGACTTGTTCGCGACAGCCTTGAACTTCAAGCTGCCCCTGTACTGCTCACCAGTCCCGGACCCCAAGGCACTCTGGCAAAATGCTTTCCAGCAACGGTGGGACAACATCGACGTGTACGCCTTCCCACCATTCTGTCTGATAAGAAGGGTGCTCAACAGGACCAGACTATCGGTCAACTGTTCCATGACTCTAGTAGCTCCGCTATGGCATCACGCGGAATGGTTTCCGGACCTTCTGCAACTCCTGACGGAACTCCCAAGGGAGCTTCCTCCACGACACGAGCTTCTCAGACAACCCCACTCCGGTGTCCCTCACAGGGCCGTAGCCTCGCTTCGGCTTCACGCCTGGAGACTATCCAGCGTCTCCTCGCGGAGAGAGGCTTTTCGCAACAGGTTGCGGAGAGAATGTCTCGGCACCTGCGAAGGTCCTCTGAGGGAGTCTACCAAGCGAAGTGGAGAGTCTTTTGTGGTTGGTGTCGTGGAAGGGGTATCTCTCCACTCGATGCCACTATTCCAGCAATAGCGGACTTCCTTGTGTATCTGCGAGAAGAAATGCGCCTTTCTGTCTCGGCAGTGAAAGGCTATCGCTCAGCCTTAAGCTTGGCCTTCAGATTGAAGGGCGTGGATATTTCTTCATCGCTAGAACTCTCTTTACTCATACGTAGCTATGAGCTTACCTGCCCCCAGTCGGAAGTGAGACCCCCTCCTTGGAACGTGGTTCGAGTTCTCAGGTCTCTCAAGAGACCCCCCTTCGAGCCATTACGCCAGGCCTCCGATCGCCACCTGTCTTGGAAGACGGCTTTCCTACTCGCCTTGGCCTCGGCCAAGCGAGTTAGTGAACTTCATGGTCTCTCGTACGACATCGCCCATTCAAGGGGATGGGGGGAGGTAACGTTCAGGTTCGTCCCTGAGTTTGTGGCCAAGACTCAGAATCCTGGAGTGCCGGATCCTCGGTTCGACTCTTTCAGGATCGCGAGTCTCCGTTCTGTAACAAACGACCCAGACCAGCTGCTACTATGCCCAGTGAGGTGTCTGAGGTACTACTTGAAGAGAACGGCTGCAGTCCGTCCTCATGTGCGAGCTTTGTTTGTGAGCACAGGCAGGACAAAGAGGAGGGTCACAAGGAACACCATCTCTGCTTGGATTCGAAGGGTTATCCACCATGCCCTGAATCCTGACCCTCCTCCGTCACGTCGCCCTCGGGCCCACGATGTCAGGGGTATTGCTACATCCCTGGCCTTCAAGAGAAACTTCTCTGTGACGCAGGTACTTCAAGCGGGGGTCTGGAAGCGTCAAACGACCTTCACAGCCCACTACCTGCAAGACGTGACCCACAGGAGCCTCGATACGTTCTCTATCGGCCCTGTGGTGGCTGCACAACAGCTGGTCTAACCTCAGGCTCCTTTTTGGACAAGTAGCAGTAGGTTGAGGGCGTTGTTACCCGGTCTTAGTCTGTGTGAATGAAAGAGTATGTCTGACCCTTACTTCTTTCTTCATTCTCCCCTCTCTTGGGGAAGCAGCATCCTGGTCCTCGCATAGCTGACCTCGACCTCTGCAGGTAACCCATGCTTCTTTGTGCTCCTAGTATTAAGCTTAATACTGTTGCGTCTCCCATACCCTGACGAGGTGGTATGGGGAACGTCCTATCCTAGAATTCCTATCTGAAGGTCTCAAGGTCAACTTCATAGGACGAGTCACACTCTCCTCCTCACACTACTTATGTAGGCCACTCGTTCCTAGCGATGCTAGGAACCTGTGAGGTACAGGGGCTCCCTCTCTCTAGTGCTGCTCACTAAGGGATCGAGCCCCCGGGCAAGCCGAAGTCAGTAAGGCTGGGGACTTTCCACCCTTCCTAAGGGGTAAGTCACCCTTTGTAAATAGCGTGGTTTGTATTTCGGTTACGGAACAAATGACAAATTCGAAGATAATTTGTATTTTTCCTAACCATACAAACCTTAGCTATTTACACATATGTGCCCGCCATCCCTGACCCCCAAGTCAAGTCCTACCTCTAAGTGAAGTGAAGCAAGTCACCGGTGTGTGGAGGGGGGAGGGGTAGCAAGCTACCCTTCCCCACCCCCCGCTAACTAGCGCGGGGGTAATTAACCCTCGTTAAAAACTATTGGCTCGTCATTTCAGCTGCGCTAAAAGTAAACCCTTTGTAAATAGCTAAGGTTTGTATGGTTAGGAAAAATACAAATTATCTTCGAATTTGTCATTTTTTTTACTTTTCTCGGCTGAAATACATAGCTGGTTGCCAGACATAGAAACAATTTTTGCGTCATATTGAGTTGGTATAGAATTTGATCCCCATACATAGTATAATCAAAATCATGAATAATATTGTATCTAACCCATTTCAGAATTCTGCGATAGAGGGGTAAAAATGGGTAAATTTCACTTTTTTTACTTTTCTCGACTTAAATACATATCTGGTTGCCAGACATAGAAACAATTTTTGCGTCACATTGAGTTGGTATAGAATTTGACCCCCTAACATATTATAATCAGAATCATGAATAATATTGTATCTAACCCATTTCAGAATTCTACGATATTGGTGTAAAAATGGGTAAATTTAACTTTTTTTACTTTTCTCGACTGAAATACATATCTGGTTGCCAGACATAGAAACAATTTTTGCGTCACATTGAGTTGGTATAGAATTTGAGCCCCATACATGGTATAATCAGAATCATGAATAATATTGTATCTAACCCATTTCAGAATTCGGCGATAGAGGGGTAAAAATGGGTAAATTTCACTTTTTTTTACTTTTCTCGACTGAAATACATAACTGGTTGCCAGACATAGAAACAATTTTTGCGTCACATTGAGTTGGTATACAATTTGATCCCCATACATAGTATAATCAGAATCATGAATAATATTGTATCTAACCCATTTCAGAATTCTGTGATAGAGGGGTAAAAACGGGTAATTTTCACTTTTTTTACTTTTCTCGATTGAAATACATATCCGGTTGCCAGACATAGAAACAATTTTTGCGTCACATTGAGTTGGTATAGAATTTGAGCCCTATACATAGTATAATCAGAATCATGAATAATATTGTATCTAACCCATTTCAGAATTCTGCGATAGAGGGGTAAAAATGGGTCTTTTTCACTTTTTTGACTTTTCTCGACTGAAATACATATGTGGTTGCCAGACATAGAAACAATTTTTGCGTCACATTGAGTTGGTATAGAATTTGAGCCCCATACATAGTATAATCAGAATCATGAATAATATTGTATATACCCCATTTCAGAGTTCCTCAGATTAAGGGGTAAAAACTGGTAATTTTCATTTGTTCCGTAACTGAAATACAAACCACGCTACTCACATAGGGTAATTACTTCAGCGTAGCCGAATGACGAGCCATTAGAATTTTAACGAGGGTTTACTACCCCACCGCTAGTTAGCAGGGGGTAGGGAAGGGTAGCTTGCTACCCCCCCCCCCCCCTTACACACACTAGTGAGTGCTTCACTCTGCTTTTGGCTCGGGTGAATACCAGATGTGTCTCCTCTCACCCTCTCTTGACTGCCATTAATCTGTTTTGCTTTCTCATTTTCTACAGAGTGTGTATGAAGTTTGCCTCTATCAATTAATAATGCCTACGTGTCCTGGATTACCTGGCCGCTCTTGTGGGACCTTTATGTCGGCGGTCAACACTGATCCCCACACCTTGTGTCCTCATTGTAGGGGCCAATGGTGTGATAGTGGTAATGTATGCGGTGAGTGTAGGGAGTGGTCTACCTCCCAGTGGGAGAGGTTTGCCCGGCACCGGAAGAAAAAGTCCAAAAGGGATATTTCTCCTTCATAGGCTTTTTTTAAGAGAGAAAATTCCAAGGCTTCTTTTTCCGTAGCCCATTCCTCCTCCGAAGCTCCCACTCGATCGGTCTCTTCTGAGAGGCCGGCGAGTGGTAGCGTAGACCGTAGTTCTGTTGACCGATCCCAGGGTGCGGGAGAGGTAGTTGCCTCCCATAGCGAGGTAGCTGCCCCTCCTCCCCAGGAGGAGGATATTGATTTCTCTGTGAATAACAATGATTTGTTACAGCTTTGGGCTTCCTTAGGGCTTCAGGGTTCGCCCTCCAGTGAAGCCCTGTTTGACATGATCAAAATGGGAGCAGCTGTTAAGCAATCGCTGACGATAGCAGACATAGATCCTCTGTCTATCATGGACGTTGTTGTAACGGAGGCCTCCGGTGTGAATGATCAAACTCCTGCTCCTGTTGTTACTGAGGTAGCTGAAGGCTTAGCTTCCCCCTCTGAACATCCTTCGAAGGTGGAACTTAGTCCTACGGTTTTTCCTGCTAGTGATTCTCCCCCTCGGGGGAGTTCACTTACAGAGACTCCTCTGCGGAGGCCTTACGATGGTCAGCTTGCTGATCTCACGACCCCTATAGGGCGTATAAGGCAGGAAGGCTCGTCCACCCCTTCGTCGTAGAGGCCTTCCTTCTCCTCACAAGGGAGTTAGGAAGAGGTGGAGTTTCCCCCATTGATGCGATGGGGGAACGGACCGGCTCGTCCGACTCCCCTGAGGATGAGAAATCCTCATCTGCAGGGGAGGGAGAGAAAGTCTGGGGGGGGGGGAAGGAGCCTTGCGCAAGGTTTTGTGAGGAAACAGTTTAGCCCTAGGAAAAGTCACCACGGAGGGTACTCCTCTCTTCCTCTTCAGGGGAGAGGAAGCCGCCACTGATTTGTGACCTAGATCAGTGAACACAGGCTTCATAGCCTGCTTAAGAGCTCTGACTATGGTCCCAAACCAGGGCTGCTGGCTGACAGTCGTTCTGTCAGACACTCCCTCTGGAGGGAAGGGGATCGTTCAATCCCTTGGAGGAGTCGACAAACGAGGGTTCGCCTGAAACGAAGCTGAAACGAAAGAGTCCTTAGACCTGTCCGGAAACCTCCCCTCCTCCGGCGAGCGCGCTGTTCTGCGCTTGCGGGGAGGGGAACGAGACAATAACCTGTCCACCTCAAGCTCGGTAAAATCTCGTGCTGTGATTGCGCTGGCGATTGGGGCGCAAATTGCGCTGGTGGTCGCGCGATGAGCCCTGGCCTGGGTCGCGCGCGGAAGGATCGTGCGCAGCAGGAATTTCGCGCGCGCGCGAGGTTGATGGAGCACTGGACGAGGGCGCGATTGCGCAGCCTCGTGGTAGCGCGAGGGTGAGTTTGCGCGTTGGGGTGCAGGTGAGCGCTGCGCAGGTTGAGCAGGCATCTTCCCCTGAAGAGATCGTGGGCGCGCATCAGGGTGAGGGCGCACAGGTGTGCTCTGCGGCGATGGGTGCGCAGGGCGCGCAACAGTTTTCGGGCACACAGGTGTGCGCTGTTGAGTTGAGCGCGCATCGCGGGCAACTTTAAACGCGCGTACAGGATTGCGCAGTCTGGATGGAGAGTCCAGGGGTACCTGTGAGCACCCGTGCGCTAACTTAAGAACCTCCTGGACTGCGCGCTGGATTGTAGAAGTGCGCTGGCGCGTTGGTCAGCGCTTGTGCGCTGTATCAGGAACAACTGTGCAAGGGTGCGCTTTGCGCTTAACTCCAGAAGAGCGCTGAGGGTCTAGAGGTACCTGTGAGCGCCTGTGCACTAACCTAGGTGCCTCTTGGACTGCGCGTGATGAAACAGGAACCAGTGAGCGCGTGTGGGCAGGTGAGTGCTGGCGCGCTATATCAGGAACTGCTGGTAGGCGCTGGCGCGCAGGGGAACCCTGGCGCAGAACAGGAACAGGTGCGCGCACGCGCGCAGGTGAGCACTGTGGCGCTAAGTCGGGAACAGCAGCAGCGTGATGGTGCACAGGGTACACCTGGCGCTTAAGGGATTGAGGCGCAGTTTTGCGCTCAAGTCCCTTGTGACCCGAAGGGATCGGTGCCTGCGCAATGACAGGTTTCGAAGGCGCGTAATGTGCGTTAGCATCCTTGAAGGGTGACGGCAGGTCAGCAGGTCTGGAAAGAGAGAGGTCACAGGATCCTGAAGGACGACCTTCCTCCGAAGGGGATCGCGAACGATCTCCAGAGAGGTCTACGGTGGTAGCTGGCAGGAACGGTGAACGGTGAGTCTCCTCCGCAGAGGACTGCGGGGATGACGAGCTGAAGAGGCGCCTCCTAACTCCCTTGTGAGGAGAAGGAAGGCCTCTACGGCGAAGGGGAGGATAAACCTTCCGCCTTATACGCCCTCTAGGGGTCGTGGGATCAGCAAGCTGACCATCGTAAGGCCTCCGCAGAGGAGTCTTTGTAAGTAAACTCCCCCGAGGGGGAGAATCACTAGCAGGAGAGACCGTAGGACTAAGTTCCCCCTTCGAAGGATGTTCAGAGGGGGAAGCTAAGCCTTCAGCTACCTCAACAACAACAGGAGCAGGAGTTTGATCAGACACACTGGAGGCCTCCGTTACAACAACGTCGACGATAGACAGAGGATCTATGTCTGCTATCGTCTGCGATTGCTTAACAGCTGCTCCCAGTTTGATCATGTCAAACAGGGATTCCCTGGAGGGCAAACCCTGAAGCCCTAAGGAAGCCCAAAGCTGTAACAAATCATTATTATTCACTGAGAAATCAATATCCTCCTCCTGGGGAGGAGGGGCAGCTACCTCGCTATGGGAGGCAACTACCTCTCCCGCACCCTGGGATCGGTCAACAGAACTACGGTCTACGCTACCACTCGCCGGCCTCTCAGAAGAGACCGATCGAGTGGGAGCTTCGGAGGAGGAATGGGCTACGGAATAAGAAGCCTTGGAATTTTCTCTCTTCAAAGAAGCCTTTGAAGGAGAAATATCCCTTTTGTACTTTTTCTTCCGGTGCCGGGCAAACCTCTCCCACTGGGAGGTAGATCACTCCCTACACTCAACGCATACATTACCACTATCACACCGTTGGCCCCTACAATGAAGACACAAGGTGTAGGGATCAGTGTTGACCGCCGACATAAAGGTCCCACAAGGGCGGCCAGGTAATCCAGGACACGTAGGCATTATTAATTGATAGAGGCAAACTTCATACACACACTGTAGAAAATGAGAAAGCAAAACAGATTAATGGCAGTCAAGAGAGGGTGAGAGAAGACACGTCTGATATTCACCCGAGCCAAAAGCAAAGTGAAGCACTCACTAGTGTGTGTGAGGGGGGGGGGGGGGTAGCAAGCTACCCTTCCTTACCCCCTGCTAAGTAGCGGGGGTAGTAAACCCTCGTTAAAATTCTAATGGCTCGTCATTCGACTACGCTGAAGTAATTACCCTATGTAAGTAGCGTGGTTTGTATTTCAGTTACGGAACCAGTGAAAATTACCAGTTTTTACCCCTTAATCTGAAGAACTCTGAAATGGGGTATATACAATATTATTCATGATTCTGATTATACTATGTATGGGGCTCAAATTCTATACCAACTCAATGTGACGCAAAAATTGTTTCTATGTCTGGCAACCAGATATGTATTTCAGTCGAGAAAAGTCAAAAAAGTGAAAATTACCCGTTTTTACCCTTCTATCGCAGAATTCTGAAATGGGTTAGATACAATATTATTCATGATTCTAATTATACTATTTATGGGGCTCGAATTCTATACCAACTCAATGTGACGCAAAAATTGTTTCTATGTTTGGCAACCAGCTATGTATTTCAGTCGAGAAAAGTCAAAAAAGTGAAATTTACCCATTTTTACCCCTCTATCGCAGATTTCTGAAATGGGTTAGATACAATATTATTCATGATTTTGATTATACTATGTATAGGGCTCGAATTCTATACCAACTCAATGTGACGCAAAAATTGTTTCTATGTCTGGCAACCAGATATGTATTTCAGTCGAGAAAAGTAAAAAAAAGTGAAAATTACCCATTTTTACCCCTCTATCGCAGAATTCTGAAATGGGTTAGGTACAATATTATTCATGATTTTGATTATACTATGTATAGGGCTCGAATTCTATACCAACTCAATGTGACGCAAAAATTGTTTTTATGTCTGGCAACCAGATATGTATTTCAGTCGAGAAAAGTCAAAAAAGTGAAAATTACCCATTTTTACCCCTCTATCGCAGAATTCTGAAATGGGTTAGATACAATATTATTCGTGATTTTGATTATACTATGTATGGGGATCAAATTGTATACCAACTCAATGTGACGCAAAAATTGTTTCTATGTCTGGCAACCAGATATGTATTTCATTCGATTAAAGTCAAGAATGTCAAAATTACCCATTTTTACCCCTCTATCGCAGAATTCTGAAATGGGTTAGATACAATATTATTCATGATTTTGATTATACTATGTATGGGGATCAAATTCTATACCAACTCAATGTGACGCAAAAATTGTTTCTATGTCTGGCAACCAGATATGTATTTCAGTCGAGAAAAGTCAAAAAAGTGAAATTTACCCATTTTTACCCCTCTATCGCAGAATTCTGAAATGGGTTAGGTACAATATTATTCATGATTTGATTATACTATGTATAGGGCTCGAATTCTATACCAACTCAATGTGACGCAAAAATTGTTTCTATGTCTGGCAACCAGATATGTATTTCAGTCGATTAAAGTCAAGAATGTCAAAATTACCCATTTTTACCCCTCTATCGCAGAATTCTGAAATGGGTTAGATACAATATTATTCATGATTTTGATTATACTATGTATGAGGATCAAATTGTATACCAACTCAATGTGACGCAAAAATTGTTTCTATGTCTGGCAACCAGATATGTATTTCAGTCGAGAAAAGTAAAAAAAGTGAAAATTACCCATTTTTACCCCTCTATCGCAGAATTCTGAAATGGGTTAGATACAATGTTATTCATGATTTTGATTATACTATGTATAGGGCTCGAATTCTATACCAACTCAATGTGACGCAAAAATTGTTTCTATGTCTGGCAACCAGATATGTATTTCAGTCGAGAGAGGTAAAAAAAGTGAAAATTACCTATTTTTACCCCTCTATTGCAGAATTCTGAAATGGGTTAGATACAATATTATTCATGATTTTGATTATACTATGTATGGGGATCAAATTGCATACCAACTCAATGTGACGCAAAAATTGTTTCTATGTCTGGCAACCAGATGTGTATTTCAGTCGAGAAAAGTCAAAAAAGTTAAAATTACCCATTTTTACCCCTCTATCGCAGAATTCTGAAATGGGTTAGATACAATATTATTCATGATTTTGATTATACTATGTATGGGGATCAAATTATATACCAACTCAATGTGACGCAAAACTTGTTTTTATGTCTGGCAACCAGATATGTATTTCAGTCGAAAAAAGTAAAAAAAGTGAAAATTACCCATTTTTACCCCTCTATCGCAGAATTCTGAAATGGGTTAGATACAATATTATTCATGATTTTGATTATACTATGTATATGGCTCGAATTCTATACCAACTCAATGTGACGCAAAAATTGTTTCTATGTCTGGCAACCAGATATGTATTTCAGTCGAGAAAAGTCAAAAAAGTGAAAATTACCCATTTTTACCCCTCTATCGCAGAATTCTGAAATGGGTTAGATACAATATTATTCATGATTTTGATTATACTATGTATGGGGATCAAATTGTATAAAACTCAATGTGACGCAAAAATTGTTTCTATGTCTGGCAACCAGATATGTATTTCAGTCGATTAAAGTCAAGAATGTCAAAATTACCCATTTTTACCCCTCTATCGCAGAATTCTGAAATGGGTTAGATACAATATTATTCATGATTTTGATTATACTATGTATGGGGATCAAATTCTATACCAACTCAATGTGACGCAAAAATTGTTTCTATGTCTGGCAACCAGATATGTAATTCAGTCGAGAAAAGTAAAAAAAGTGAAATTTACCCATTTTTACCCCTCTATCAAAGAATTCTGAAATGGGTTAGGTACAATATTATTCATGATTTTGATTATACTATGTATAGGGCTCTAATTCTATACCAACTCAATGTGACGCAAAAATTGTTTCTATGTCTGGCAACCAGATATGTATTTCAGTCGAGAAAAGTCAAAAAAGTGAAAATTACCCATTTTTACCCCTCTATCGCAGAATTCTGAAATGGGTTAGATACAATATTATTCATGATTTTGATTATACTATGTATGGGGATCAAATTGTATACCAACTCAATGTGACGCAAAAATTGTTTCTATGTCTGGCAACCAGATATGTATTTCAGTCGAGAAAAGTAAAAAAAGTGAACATTACCCATTTTTACCCCTCTATCGCAGAATTCTGAAATGGGTTAGATACAATATTATTCATGATTTTGATTATACTATGTATGGGGATCAAATTGTATACCAACTCAATGTGACGCAAAAATTGTTTCTATGTCTGGCAACCAGATGTGTATTTCAGTCGAGAAAAGTAAAAAATGTGAAAATTACCCATTTTTACCCCTCTATCGCAGAATTCTGAAATGGGTTAGATACAATATTATTCATGATTTTGATTATACTATGTATGGGGATCAAATTGTATACCAACTCAATGTGACGCAAAAATTGTTTCTATGTCTGGCAACCAGATATGTATTTCAGTCGAGAAAAGTAAAAAAAGTGAAAATTACCCATTTTTACCCCTCTATCGCAGATTTCTGAAATGGGTTAGACACAATATTATTCATGATTCTGATTATACTATGTATGGGGATCAAATTCAATACTAACTCAATGTGACGCAAAAATTGTTTCTATGTCTGACAACCAGATATGTATTTCAGTCGAGAAAAGTCAGAAAAGTGAAAATTACCCGTTTTTACCCCTCTATTGCAGAATTCTGAAATGGGTTAGATACAATATTATTCATGATTCTGATTATACTATGTATGGGGCTCGAATTCTATACCAACTGAATGTGACGCAAAAATTGTTTCTATGTCTGGCAACCAGATATGTATTTCAGTCGAGAAAAGTCAGAAAAGTGAAAATTACCCATTTTTACCCCTCTATCACAGAATTTCTAAATGGGTTAGATACAATATTATTCATGATTTTGATTATACTATGTATGGGGATCAAATTGTATACCAACTCAATGTGACGCAAAAATTGTTTCTATGTCTGGCAACCAGATATGTATTTCAGTCGAGAAAAGTAAAAAAAGTAAAATTTACCCATTTTTACCCCTCAATCTGCAGAATTCTGAAATGGGTTAGATACAATATTATTCATGATTCTGATTATACTATGTATGGGGCTCAAATTCTATACCAACTCAATGTGACGCAAAAATTGTTTCTATGTCTGGCAACCAGATATATATTCAAGTCAAGAAAAGTCAAAAAAGTGAAAATTACCCATTTTTACCCCTCAATCTGCTCAAAACTACACATTGTTCTAGAAGTTATATTTCACCTGTGACCAAGAAAATCAAACTATTGTTCTCTAGTCTTGGGTAGTGCCTTAACCTCTGTACCATGGTCTTCTACTGTCTTGGGTTAGAGTTCTCTTCATCTTGTTTTGTTAAAGTTTTTATAGTTTATATAGGAAATATTTATTTTAATGTTGTTACTGTTTTTAAAATATTCTATTTATTCTTTTTTCCTATCCTCACTGGGTTGCTTTCCCTGTTGGAGCCCTTGGGCTTATAACTTATCCTGCTTTTCTAACTAGGGCTGTAGCTTAGCAAATAATAATAATAATAATAATAATAATGATGATAATAATAATAATAATTATTATTATTATTATTAAAAGAGGCAAAAACTTGAAAATTGACAAAATTTATCGCCCAACCACCAGGCCTGCTTCCGGATGCAACATGCTGCCAAAATTTCATTCTTATTGTTTTTAATTTGCTTTCATTCTTTTTTTATTCCACATGTTAAGCAAATCTAGGAATGAGATTTATTTTTTTATTTTTCAATATCTGTGCAGTCATTTAAGCCCACAGTTCATTTATCAACATTTGTGACTGATACAGTGATAGGTGTATTAGTATTTTGATTCGATTTTAAGATGAGTAATCTTTGTGCAAACAATATTTCCCTTAACCATTAACAAGACTGAATGAAAAGGCATAGTGACAGTGTTGCAAGATGGGCGAGACTAAATATCCCTGTTTTGGTCTTTCAAAATTGGTTCATGGCTATCTCCTGAACTTGAGGTACATTCAACAATAGGAATACAGTGGGCCTATAGCATAATAGAAATCTAGATACAAATCAAATATTTGTGAAGAAAAGGTTACGAATTTACTAAAAGAAAAACTTCCTATTTCTTTGAAAACCAATTTTTTTTTTCGTTAGTGTGAAGGAAGAAAAATAATATATGATGTTGAGCGAGGATGGATATTTTAGAAAATATATATAAAGTTATGAAAAACAGGCGTACATAATGTGTTGAATGCATGCCGATAACATAATTTTAATTATTTGTGGAGAAAATTCCAAATAAATAGTAAAATTATCCAACATGAAAACTGATTCTGTTGTTTTCAAGCTTAATTATTGTCTAATAGAAATTCTTTGGGTCGGATTAAAAGCTTCGTTAATCCTTTGTTTGCCGGGAGGGATAATAGTTAATCTGCAACAACATAATAGTTAAACTGTCGATCTACTCCCACTACCATCTGTTCAGAATTCGTGCCCTCATTAACAGAAACAATCTTTTTGCTATTTGTTATAGATTTTGTGTCTTCCCAATTTCATTTTACATATATCCTGCTTTTCATAAATATGAAACCTTCGAATAAAATTTCCCAATTGATTTTAGTATTATTTTTCCCTTTTAACCCTCTTGGACTCAAAATTTCCCAAAAACGTTAATTTTCCTCCAACTGGCCACATTATGACTATCAGTGGTTAGGGCTTTATATACACCAGAGTATTAGTACCCTCATTAATAGAACCAACTTTTCTACTATTTGTTAGAGATTTTGTAGCTTCTCCCATTCAAGTATCGTGCTTTACATAAATGCAAAACCGAGTAAACTTTCTCTGTTGATTTCGAAGTTTTCTTCTCATTTTCCTAAAACAGGGAAATTTTCCTCTATTCTGTTTTAATGTTAATATTTTATTTTAATTGTTCATTACTTAAGTCGTTTTTTTCCTTATTTCCCTACTAGGATCCTATCGAGACACTATACTAAAACATCGTCTGTTATTATGACCTGGCCTTACTAATCGAGAAAGTTATTTACTGCTAGCCCAACATAACGCTATCCTCGGGTAGCTATCTCCCGGTAGAAAGATTTCAGTATGGCAAATTTAACCAAAATTTAACCCTGATTACATTAATAACATTATTAAGAAAAGTGAATAACCAATCATAACCTGATTCCTGTTACTAAACTTAATAGTGTTCAAAGGTTCCTCATTTCACGAAACAGGAATGCTATTTCTCGTTTCCCGATAGGAAAGAAAATGGTAGCTGGGAGCAAGTTGATGTGCAGGTAGCGTTGTCTCCAACTTCAATAGCAGTTCTTGGTGATGACATGGTCATGATGTGTCATCAATAACCAGATGGTTCCAGCACTGGAGTTGACGTGTAAAGTTCAATGGTGCCAGAACATGAAGTCTCTCTTATACACACTTTGCCTATTCCTTACCCATTAATACACTGGTCCTTGAGCAGGGGAGACAATAATTCCTTGGTATTCATGTTTTACTGGATTCCTGTTCTCGCCTTTCACAGAATAGGACATAGAGACCACACAGTAAACTAATCCTTCCCCCCCTAAAAGAATATCTTATATTCAGCAACTATGAAAATATCCTCCAAACTGAAATGTGTTAAAGCTTGTGCAGAAGATAAATTAAAATCTTTATAAAGAGATAATCATACAAATAATTGAGTTAAGTAACTAAAAGATATTTCTTACCATTCCCATGATGATGAAGCAACCAAAACAGATTTCTGATTGCGAGGTATGACATCAACTGAACCATATTGTGCTAGAGCAGCATACACAATTCCTGGAGAGATTTTCATCCTATATCGTCCTTCAACCAAAAGCCAGGGAGGCCTTTTAGGTTTTGCATCAGTTCCACAGAGGTTCTTGAAAAAATACAAATAATGTCACTGAAATGCATTTACTGTAACAATTAACTTTTTGTAAAAATATGCACATTAAATCAATAAAAAATAAATGGACTAAGAAACAGACTTTTGCAGAAGCTACAGGTGTCTTTTATTAAAAAAAAATAATAATAGTACAGATGTAAATTTAAAAGCTAAACTACAAAATAATCTTAACCCACAACAGAAAAAAAAAGAGATTTGTTCGAGTCTCCTTTCCCTTCCCATACACTATTACAGTATTGTAGTTAATCTCAAAGGGATGATCTAGCCAAAAAAAAAAAATCTTTTTGGAATATACAGCAAAACAATTTAATTCACAAACAATGAAAAATTATGTTTTAATTATAAAATAAATTTTTGAATATACTTACCCGGTGAATATATAATAGCTGCTGCTCAGCGGCTCGACAGAAAACACACTCAAAAACTCGCGAGCGATCGCTATGAAGGTTGCGGGTGTGCCCACCAGCGCCAACTATCGGCCAGATACCACTCTTGGATGTAAACAAACCCTTCAATTCTTCTCGTCCCGCTGCGTCTCTATTGGGGAGGAAGGGAGGGCCTTTAATTTATATATTCACCGGGTAAGTATATTCAAAAATTTATTCTATAATTAAAATATCATTTTTAAATATTTAACTTAGCCGGTGAATATATAATAGCTGATTCACACCCAAGGCGGTGGGTAGAGACCAGAGTTAATTAAGTTTACAGCGTATATGCTAAGAGTTTTTGACAGTTATCAATATAACAAAACCAAAATATATAGGTACCTGGTAAGGAAGTTGACTTAGACGATTACTCTGCCTTGTAAGTCTGTCTTCCTCACGAAGCCCAGCGATCCTCTTAGGATGCTGAAAGACTCCCAGGAGCTGAAGTATGAAGGGTTGCAACCCATACTAACAGGACCTCATCAAACCCCTAATCTGGGCGCTCTCAAGAAATGACTTTAACCACCCGCCAAATCAACCAGGATGCGAAAGGCTTCTTAGCCTTCCGTACAACCCATAAAAAACAATATTAAAAACATTTCAAGAGACAGATTAAAAAGGATATTGGAATTAGGGAAGTGTAGTGGTAGAACCCTCACCCACTACTGCACTCGCTGCTACGAATGGACCCAGTGTGTAGCAGTCCTCGTAAAGAGTCTGGACATCTTTCAAGTAAAATGACGCAAACACTGACTTGCTTCTCCAAAAACTCGCGTCCATGATACTTTGCAGAGATCTATTTTGCTTGAAGGCCACGGAGGTTGCTATAGCTCTAATTTCGTGCGTCTTAACCTTAAGCAAAGATTGGTCTTCCTCACTCAAGTGGGAATGAGCTTCTCGTATTAAAAATCTGATAAAATATGACAAAGCATTCTTTGACATAGGTAAGGATGGTTTCTTAACCGAACACCATAACGCTTCAGATTTACCTCGTAATGGCTTAGTACGAGCTAAATAGAACTTAAGAGCTCTAACGGGACATAACACTCTTTCCAGTTCGTTGCCTACGATCTCTGATAAGCAAGGAATATCAAAAGATTTAGGCCAAGGACGAGAAGGCAGTTCATTCTTGGCCAGGAAACCAAGTTGAAGAGAACAAGTGGCTTTTTCTGTAGAAAAGCCGATGTTCTTACTAAAGGCATGAAGTTCACTGACTCTTTTAGCCGAGGCCAAGCACACCAGGAAAAGAGTCTTAAGAGTGAGATCCTTCAGGGAGGCTGAATGTAATGGCTCAAACCTGTCTGACATGAGGAACCTTAGGACCACGTCTAAGTTCCATCCAGGAGTAGCCAAACGACGTTCCTTAGAGGTTTCAAAAGACTTAAGGAGATCTTGTAGATCTTTATTGTTGGAAAGATCTAAGCCTCTATGCTGGAAGACCGAAGCCAACATGCTCCTGTAGCCCTTGATCGTGGAAGCTGAAAGGGAGCGAACTTTTCTCGGGTGTAAGAGAAAATCAGCGATTTGGGCTACAGAGGTACTGGACGAGGATACAGATGCTGACTTGCACCAGTCTCGGAAGACTTCCCACTTCGACTGGTATACTCTAATGGTAGAAGCTCTCCTCGCTCTTGCAATCGCACTGGCTGCCTCCTTCGAAAAGCCTCGAGCTCTAGAGAGTCTTTCGATAGTCTGAAGGCAGTCAGACGAAGAGCGGGGAGGCTTTGGTGTACATTCTTTACGTGGGGCTGTCGTAACAGATCTACTCTTAGAGGAAGACTTCTTGGAAAGTCTACCAGCCATCGAAGTACCTCGGTGAACCATTCTCTCGCGGGCCAGAGGGGAGCAACTAACGTCAACCTTGTCCCTTCGTGAGAGGCGAACTTCTGCAGTACCTTGTTGACAATCTTGAATGGTGGGAATGCATATAGGTCCAGATGAGACCAATCTAGAAGAAATGCGTCTATGTGTATTGCTGCTGGGTCTGGGACTGGAGAGCAATAGATTGGAAGTCTCTTGGTCATCGAGGTTGCAAAGAGGTCTATGGTGGGTTGACCCCAAGTCGCCCAAAGACTCTTGCACACGTCCTTGTGGAGGATCCATTCCGTAGGAATTACCTGACCCCTCCGACTGAGGCAGTCTGCTAAGACGTTCAAGTCGCCCTGGATAAACCTCGTTAACAGGGAGATGCCTCGATCTCTTGACCAAATGAGCAGGTCCCTTGCGATCTCGTACAGCGTCAGGGAGTGGGTGCCTCCTTGCTTGGAAATGTATGCCAAGGCTGTGGTATTGTCGGAGTTGATCTCTACCACCTTGTTTCGAAGGAGACTCTCGAAGTTCATCAAGGCCAGGTGGACTGCCAAAAGCTCCTTGCCGTTGATGTGCATGCTCCTCTGACTTGAGGTCCACAGACCTGAGCATTCCCGACCGTCCAGGGTCGCACCCCAACCCAAATCCGACGCGTCCGAGAATAGTACGTGGTTTGGGTTCTGAACTGCTAGGGAAAGTCCCTCTCTCAGACTGATATTGTCGTTCCACCAATTCAGGCATGCCTTTACTGGTTCGGAGATCGGGATTGAGACCGTCTCTAACGTCTTGTCCTTTTTCCAGTGAAAAGCTAGATGGAACTGGAGAGGTCGAAGGTGTAGCCTTCCTAGCGAGACAAACTGCTCCAGGGATGATAGAGTTCCTACTAGACTCATCCAATTCCTGACTGAGCAACGTTCTCTCTTCAACATCAGTTGGACTTTGACCAGGGCTTGCTCTATTCGGGGGACAGACGGAAAAGCCCGAAAAACTGGACTGCGAATCTCCATCCCTAAATACAGTATAGTTTGGGATGGAATCAGCTGGGACTTTTCCAGGTTGACCAAAAGTCCCAATTCCTTGGTCAGATCCAATGTCCAATGAAGATCCTGCAGACAGCGATGACTGGACGAGGCTCTGAGAAGCCAGTCGTCCAAGTATAGGGAGGCTCGGATTCCCGATAAATGGAGGAATTTTGCTACATTCCTCATAAGCCTCGTAAACACGAGAGGAGCAGGACTTAGGCCAAAGCACAGGGCCCGAAACTGGTAAACCACATTGTTGAAAACAAACCTCAGAAAAGGTTGGGAATCTGAGTGTATGGGGATGTGGAAGTATGCGTCTCTTAGGTCGAGAGAGACCATCCAGTCTCCCTTTCTGACCGCTGCTAAGACTGATTTCGTGGTCTCCATGGTGAACTTTGTCTTCGTAACAAAGACGTTGAGTGCACTGACGTCTAGCACCGGTCTCCAACCTCCTGTCTTCTTTGGTACTAGGAAGAGACGGTTGTAAAACCCCGGTGATTGAAGGTCCGAGACTTTCACCACCGCTCCCTTCTCTAGCAAAAGAGACACTTCTAGTTTCAGGGCTTGTCTCTTTGACTCCTCTCGGTACCTGGGAGAGAGGTCGATGGGGGAAGTCGCTAGAGGAGGTTTGCGTACAAATGGAATTTTGTACCCCTCTCTGAGCAACCTCACAGATTGTTGGTCTGCGCCCCTCTTCTCCCAGGCTTGCCAGAAGTTCTTGAGTCTGGCTCCTACTGCTGTCTGAGGCTGCGGGCAGTCAGACTCTGCCACGTGAGGACTTGGCTCCTCTCTTCTTTCCTCTCTTTCCCTCGGCACGAGTACTTCCCCTGCTGGGAGCTCTGCCACGAAAGGGCGGAATAAATCTGGACGCCGGAGTGTCTATCCTAGGTCTTGCAGAAAAGGATGTCGAAGGAGTCCCTTTGCGAGCAGAGGACGCAACCAAGTCATGGGTGTCCTTCTGCACGAGTGAAGAAGCTATGTCCTTGACCAAATGTTCCGGGAACAAAAACTTAGATAAGGGAGCAAAGAGCAGTTCAGATCTTTGACAGGGAGTAACTCCTGCCGACAGAAAAGAGCAAAGGGACTCTCGCTTCTTTAGGACTCCCGACGTAAAAGAGGAGGAGAGCTCATTGGAACCATCGCGGATGGCTTTATCCATGCAGGACATAATAAGTACGGAGACATCTCTATCAGCCGATGAGATTTTCCTACTTAAGGCTCCCAAACACCAGTCAAGGAAGTTGAAAACTTCAAAGGCTCTATAAATGCCTTTCAGCAGATGGTCAAGGTCCGAGGAGGACCAACTAATCTTCGAGCGTCTCATGGCTAGGCGGCGGGGAGAGTCTACAAGGCTTGAGAAGTCGCCCTGGGCAGAGGCAGGGACTCCCAAGCCGAGAACTTCTCCCGTGGCATACCAGACGCTCGATCTAGACTTGAGTTTAGATGGAGGGAAGGCAAAGGCCGTCTTCCCCAAACTCCTCTTGGTTTCCAACCAGTCGCCTAAAAGCCGTAAAGCTCTCTTGGATGAGCGAGAGAGCACAAGTTTTGTAAAGGCTGGCATGTCAGCAGGTACGCCTAGAACAAACTCAGACGGCGGCGAACGAGAAGCAACAGCGATGAAGTGATCGGGAAACAACTCCTTAAAAATTAACATGACTTTCTTAAAGTCCATTGATGGAGGAACTGTTCTGGGTTCGTCTACATCTGAAGGATGATCCTCAGGCTGAGGGTCAGCAACGTCCTCATCTGAAGGATCCTCATCTGACAACTGCTGAGAAACAAGCAAAGGGGTTGGCAATGCTTGACACGCAGCGTCCACACGCACTGGTGCATTAGTAGCGGACCAGGACGCAACGTCATGTAACTGCTTGACAGTCTGTGAACTGTCAACAACAACAGGTGCGTGAGGACGCACGGCGTCCACTCGAGACTGTTTTGACTGCCTAGTCTGAGCAGTCAAAACAACTCTAGACTGCGGTGGTTGACGCTCAGCGTCAAAACAAGTCAACTCCGATGGTTGGCGAACGTCCTGAACGTCAACAGGAGCATTAGTAAGTGGCCTAACGTCCAAATGCGGCTGAAAATCCACACGAGACCGCATCGAGTGAGGCTCTACATAACGTGACTGACGTGACTTGGTTACGCCAACGTCAACAGGACGCACAAAGGTTCGTTTGGGCGGCTGAAGGCCAGGATCTCGATGAGATAAACGGCTAGGATCAACGGGAACCTTATCGGCGGAATAGTCTTCCATAAGGGAGGCGAGCTTAGTCTGCATGTCCTGCAGTATAACCCATTTAGGGTCCACGGGAATGGGTGCGGTAAACGACGGGGTTAACGTCTGAGACGGCACAACCTTGCCTACACCAAGACTTTCTGAGCCTGTGTAACGTTGCTGCTTAGGCGGCGAGCAGTCATCCGATGACTGCAATGGGTCAGAACTGTCCCAATGACTACATCCAGGACGCTGGACCTGTCCTGAAGGGACCGACTTTCGCTTAAGGGGTCTAGAAACCTTGCTCCACGGTTTCTTATGCGAAAAGCCTTCGGAAGACGAGGAGAAAATGGGCTCTCTCGTCTTATGGTAGGGGCGATCTTGGTGAGATACGCCTGATACCATAGAGTGAACGTCTGTTCGCTGATCAAGGCCTCTCAAACCCATAAGTCGTACGACATTACTTCTCCCCTGGGCTTGGGAGCTTGCAAGAGGTCTCGGACTAGGTGAACGACAGGCACGAACAGACGAACCCTCGGTCGCAACACTGTTCACAACACTTTGCGCACTAATCACTTTCCCACTATTTTCCGCTGTGGCACTCTGACACTTAAGCTCTTTAACGTCAGCCATGAGTTGATTACGATCAGTTGCTAACGCTTCAACTCTTTCCCCCAAGGCATGAATAGCACGTAACATGTCTTGCATAGATGGTTCCTGAGTGCCAGAAGGGGGGTTAGGTACAACCACTACAGGGGAAGGATTAGGTTCAGGGGCATGTGGAGAGGAAAAATCTACTGACCTAGAGGAACTCCTCCTTACCCTATCTCTCTCTAGCCTACGTGCATACTTATCGTATTCAAGCCAATCGAATTCCGAAAGGCCCGCGCATTCCTCACACCGATCTCCCAATTGACAGGTTTTACCCCGACAATTGGAACAAACAGTATGTGGGTCGAGAGATGCCTTTGGAAGACGCCTATTACAGTCCCTAGCATTACACTTACGAAATCTAGGTACTTGTGAAGGGTCAGCCATTTTGAATTAGTCAAAGAAAGTCCAAAAAAAAAACAATCTAAGTCATCAACAATTAAATCTGTTCAATAAAGAGTTCAAGAGTTTAAGTTGAGGAAAAACACCTGCACTGCGAAAGCTCAAACCAAAATGAAGTACTTCACCAAATATGTTGAGAAAACTCCAGGTTATACAGCGAGTATTGATACGTCTTGTCGTCAAGGTCGACAGAGAAGAATTGAAGGGTTTGTTTACATGCAAGAGTGGTATCTGGCCGATAGTTGGCGCTGGTGGGCACACCCGCAACCTTCATAGCGATCGCTCGCGAGTTTTTGAGTGTGTTTTCTGTCGAGCCGCTGAGCAGCAGCTATTATATATTCACCGGCTAAGTTAAATATTTAAAATTATAGTTTTGTATTTTCCTGTTCAAAGTTTTTGAGAAACATTAATTGCATTACATTACACTATTCACGTAAACTGGATCCACTTGGCATACAATACAGTACAATATTTGTTTTGTCACACAAAAATTCCCACTCACTATTCATAATTAAGTGTAACAACCATGGTACAGTATAACAAGATTTTTAGTTACCTATGCATAAAGCATGTACTTTAAACATCATGCAATGCACTATAACAAAAGGCTGAACATATTACATTTGAATAAAGTTCATATAAAAGAAGCTTTACTATTATGAATCTTAATCTTCATCAGAACATATACAACTCAGGACAATCTTGGAGTATGAATTTGAGATTTTGCAACATCTCAATATGCATTAGCTTGCCCTCCTGAAGTAGCAATTGAGGGTTCTCACTGGGATTTATCTTTTTTGAGCTTTGATTACTAAAAAGGAACCAAATCACTTTGTCTTCCTGAGGTCTAGGTTTTACTCCAAAATCTGGTATGAAAGACATCCTAATAAATGCTATCCTCCTAATAATTTTAACTTCCTATGACAGAATTAAAGCTGTCTCTTGTAAGATGCAAAATTCACTATGATTTTCTGATTATTTGCTTTGTCTGACAATCATGCCTGTAGTCATGTGCAGAAAGGCCTTCTTTGATCTGTTCCTTACTGTATTCTACAAGAATGTATATTTCCCCATATCTCTTCGTTATTTTGAGGCCAGCTTCCTTTTATATTAATTTTTTCACTTTCTATATCGTTTCTCCAACATTGATCATGCCCATTTGTACAAATAGAAGCTATTAATTTCTTTATGATGTACAGTATCTTATTTCTATGAACCTCTTCCAATGTTCATATTGCTATCATCTGGAGCGTCAAATGTTGACTTAACCCCTTAAAATTAAGAATTTTCCCATTTTCTTGCCTTCAAATATAATAATACTTTTAGTAAAGTAACGAGACTTACCAGCTTCTAATAACAATAAAATGTGCAAGTCCTATCACTCATCAGTCTAAAAGTCATTCTCAGAATAATAAGACATGCACTCCAGATGTCCAGTTGTGTTTTTTTTTTTTTTTTTTTGGTACTTGTTTTAGTGGTTTAAAGATGTCTTCTCCAGATTTGCTAGCAATTGCTACGTTGTTGTGCATAGGACTTGATTTCAGGTGATCATGGTCTGCATTCTCTGTGTTTTGTGACTTGGACAGAATATTAATTTAGAGAATCTTGTGGGGAGTGTGTAGGCTTTACTGATCCTCTTTGGAGATTATGTTTCATGGCTGCTGATCAAAATTTAGTTTAAACCATAAAAAAAGCTTCCAATAATTCAAGGAAAATCCAGAGAAGACTAGGCTACTGTCATTGGTTATAGAGGAAATGATGATGATAATATCACTGCAGCCTTTAACTTTGCTACAAGTTAACAAGTTTAGTTTTGAAAGTTATGCGCTTATTAAGAATTTATCATCATTTCCTCCTTGGAAGCTAGGAAATCCAATAAGTCTTCAATTTAGGGTATTTTTTTAGGCCTAACTTTATCTGTTTCAAACTCTTGCCTAATCCCTACAATAAATAAAATAAATACTATTTAATTAGGCACATTTTGGATGAATCATTCTACTTCCTCGGTTCAATAAGAGAAAATCTAACATCTTGGCAAAAAAAAAAAAAAAAAAAAAAAAGGGGGGGGGTTGCAACATCTGCCATCAGGGTCGATCAAACACAGACTTGTTTACATCCTCAATAAGGAAAAGATAAAGACTTGTTTGTTCACCATGGAAGATAAATGTGCTCTTCCATCACTAGTCAAAACTGGATATTTACACCTTTCCACCTGTCAACATGATTTGTCAGGTGATATATAAATGCAAAAAGTCTTTTCAGACAACCAATTATGGGTAATGCTGAAAGTTCATAGGAGTTACATCTTACCAAGTGCAGTCATATACACCGTATCCTTGGAAGCAAAGGACTTTCAAGGTCCTCTAGGTTGGATAACTTAGATTTCAAAAGATAGTGTATCAATAATAGCATATGAATACAACTGAAGGTTTATTTTGATTGGTGAAAGTCATGGAATTTATCAGTTACTAGAATTAATTATGATATTATTTGTACATTTCTAAATTTCCTTTACTATGAT